>NW_015391611.1:8411-16206 GCF_001527695.2 Protobothrops mucrosquamatus | reverse complement strand
AAGCCACGAATGATCTCCCCCAGCGGCTTTACATAAATATTGAACAAAAGGGGGGAGAGGACCGACCCCTGAGGCACCCCACAAGTTAGGGGCCTAGGAGTCGACCTCTGTCCCCCTGCCAATACAGACTGCGTACGGTCGGTGAGGAAGGAGGAGAACCACCGCATAACGGTGCCTCCCACTCCCAACCCACCGAGACACCGCAGCATGATACCGTGGTCTACAGTATCAAAAGCCGCTGAGAGGTCCAAAAGAACAAGGACAGAGGAATAACCTCTGTCTAGTTTAATGAAGAGAAGGACGAGGGGGGACATGATAGCAGTGCTCCAATATCTCAGGGGCTGCCCCAAAGAAGAGGGAGTCAAGCTATTTTCCAAAGCGCCTGAAGGCAGGACAAGAAGCAACGGACTGAAACTAACCAAGGAGAGAAGCAACCTAGAACTAAGGAGAAACTTCCTGACAGTTAGAACAATTAACCAGTGGAACAACCTGCCTCCAGAAGCGGTGAATTGAATTAATTCAAACGGCCGTTTCGCAAAACTACACCCGGATGTGGTACGCAATGAATTAAATGGTCACTGTCAGCAGCGGGGCAATGAGAACACACGTGTCACACACGGGGGAAATATGAGGTTTCGGGCACGGGTGTCCCGGGGAACAGCTGCTTTCCATTTTGAAAGGGCTGGCAAGAATTTGGTCAACCACTATATTGAAAACACGGGTTTCCATGGTGAGACTTGGGAATGCAGAAAACCTCAAGAAATTGTTTTGGGAAAGGATGGTTGTTTTAGTTATGTACCCGAGCTATAAATATCTGCCTGCATTGGACTTTCTGGATGGTTTCGCTGCTGATTTCTTTAAAATAAGAAGCCCCAAGAAAATGATCAGCCAGGGCTCAGATATTTGGGTTCCAGGCTGCATCCCCACGAGCCTACAGGGCAAGGATAAATGATGACACCATCACCCATGGTGCTGCCTTCACACAATACATACTGCATCCAGTTTTGGTCACCACGATGTAAAAAAGATGCTGAGGCTCTAGAAAGAGTGCAGAGAAGAGCAACAAAGATGATTAAGGGACTGGAGGCTAAAACATACGAGGAACGGTTGCTGGAATTGGGGATGTCTAGTTTAATGAAGAGAAGGATGAGGGGGAACAGGATAGCAGCGTTCCAATGTCTCAGGGGCTGCCCCAAAGAAGAGGGAGTCAAGCTATTCTCCAAAGTGCCAGAAGGCAGGACAAGAAGCAACGGGTGGAAACTCATCAAGGAGAGAAGCAACCTAGAACTAAGGAGAAACTTCCTGACAGTTAGAACAATTAACCAGTGGAACAACCTGCCTCCAGAAGCGGTGAATGCTCCAACACTGGAGGTTTTTAAGAAGAGACTGGACAGCCATTTGTCCGAAATGGTGTAGGGTTTCCTGCCTGAGCAGGGGGTTGGACTCGATGACCTCCAAGGTCCCTTCCAACTTTATTATTATTATTATTATTATTATTATTATTATTATTATTATTATTATTATTATTATTATTATTATTATTATTATNGGGAGGAAGGAAGGAAGGGAGGGAGGGAGGGAGGGAGGGAGGAAGGAAGGAAGGAAGGAAGGAAGGAAGGAAGGAAGGAAGGAAGGAAGTGTAAGCATCCAGAAGACAAAGACTGAAAAAATATCCTATGCAGCTCAACCTCCATTGTCCCCCATGAGATGGGAGATATTAACAACATATAATTTCAGCTTGTTATGCTTGTTTGTCAGTGAGAACCTGGACAGTGTGTTGCTCTGGCAGTTTTACTAAGGGGGCATGCACAATATTTTATTAGTTTAAGGAGTCATGGCTCACAAAGTTTGACAAACTCTGCCTTTTTCGTTTCTTCTTAAAGGAAAAAAAAACCCCTCCAAATCCTATGCTATTTATACACACTCGGGATTTTTGGCCTCTGCCCAGTTTAACTTCAAAACAATATTCTGTCTTGTCCCTGTTTTGAAGAGCAAAGCATGAGCATGACTTACACCATTACACACACAAAAAAGGAAAGAAATGCATTAGCTGAAATTATAACAATTACAAAAATAGGACACGGGCCTAAATTTAGGCACGGACAAGGGCCATTTTGCCGGATTATTCGGGGAATATTGTAGCCCTCTCTCTGTCTTTGTAATTATTTCCCTGAAGCATTGCCAAATTATTGATTATATCTGAGGAGACGAATTAATTCATCAGCGCGGCTCTGAGTGCTGAACATTACTTTGGATGGGATATAATTAACTCCATAATAACATTTCCGGATGTTCTCGTCCCTGTCCTGAAGGATGTAAAGGGAATCTTGCTAGACCAGAAGCAAAGGTTTAATAAATATGTATTTTTCCTCTGTGGTCGAGTGGATATCTCTGTGAAACCTGAAAATAATACGCTCTACTTCACAATAAGACATTTGCGCCACTCAGTTTGAGGCTGGAAATGGCCTAGTTCAGGGGTAGGCAACCTTGGTTCTTCTATGACTCGTGGACTTCAACTCCCAGAATTCCTGAGCCAGCCACGCTGAGGGGAAAGGGAGAGGTTTCCAAGCTGAGCCATGCTGGCTGAGGAATTCTGGGAGTTGAAGTCCACGAGTCGTAAAGCAGCCTAGGCCTAGGCCAGAGGTAGGCGACCTTGGCTCTTTTATGACTGGTGGACTTCAACTCCCAGAATTCCTGAGCCAGCCATGCTGAGGGGAAAGGGAGAGGTTTCCATGCTTAGCCATGGTGGCTGAGGAATTCTGGGAGTTGAAGTCCACGAGTCATTAAAGCAGCCTAGGCCTAGGCCAGAGGTAGGCGATCTTGGCTCTTTTATGACTGGTGGACTTCAACTCCCAGAATTCCTGAGCCAGCCATGCTGAGGGGAAATGGAGAGGTTTCCATGCTTAGCCATGCTGGCTTTCATGTCCAAGGCAGGACTAGAACTCATCGTCTCCTAGTGATTGACCCAAAGTCACCCAGTTGGCTTTTATGTCCAAGGCAGGACTAGAACTCACTGTCTCCTGGTGATTGGCCCAAAGTCACCCAGCCAGTTTTCATACCTAAGTCAGGACTAGAACGCACCATCGCCTGGTGATTGACCCAAAGTCACCCAGTCGGCTTTCATGTCCAAGGCAGGACTAGAACTCACCGTCTCCTGGTGATTGACCCAAAGTCACCCAGCTGGCTTTCATACCCAAGGCAGGACTAGAACTCACCGTCTCCTGGTGATTGGCCCAAAGTCACCCAGCCGGCTTTTCTGCCTAAGGCAGGATTAGAACTCACCGTCTCCCAATCTGTAGCCTGATGCCTTAATCACTCAACCAAAACTAGCTCCCGTGGGCATATCAGTGTATTTCTCTTGAAGACAATATGAAAGGTTCATTCAACTTTCTGATACCACCTGCAACCCTAGAGTTTCCTGTTGGTCTCCCTTCCAAACAGCAAGCAGATCTAAGTTTGCTTAGCTTTTTCAAGACAAGCCATTTAGAAAATCCCTCTTTTTTTTTTAACCTTGGAAGAAAAAAAAACCACCACACAGGGGGAGCCATAAAGCTTTTGCTGTCTCTTCAGCTATGAAATATTCCCACCGAGGAGATTTACGAAGTTTATTTAAGACTGTACCTTTGTATCGTACGACAACAGTGTTCTCTCTTCCAGTTGTGTTTGGCTAAGAAAGTCTCCCCTGTTCCCAACGAGCCTTCCTTTTTGTAGATATACGGTTTTGTTTGAGTGCAAACAATACATTTAATTGCTTTTTTTGGGGGGTGCGCCAAGCAGAGCAAAAGACGGATGTGGATTCGCCCTTTTGGCTGATTAAATGAATCCCTCCTGTGACGAGAAGATCCGAAATCTTTGCATCGTTGGCTGTGCGTTTTGGTGCGTATCTGGTGGAATGCAAAAAACAAAAACAAAAAACAAAAAACCAACAACAGAGGTGAGTCACACTTTCCTTCCTTCATAACAGGTTGACGTATTTGTGTGAGCGAACTCTTAATTAATCTGAAAACCTAAAAGCAACACAGTCTACCGACAATTATCGACTAGCCTGTGTTTGGAAGGGGGGAAAAAAATGTCAGGTGAGTGGGATTTGGAGCGTAGGAACACACAAGGTTGTGGAGACAAATGTAGGCCGGTAGCTCATTAGCAAAGAAAAACCACCCTCGATATAAATTGAGAAAAACACGCCAAAACACAGGGCGCGCTTCCTACGGTGGGTCAACAGGTACTTTGAGAAGCCAACGTCACTCCTTTCCACGAGGAACAAAAGAACGGCTAAATTCACAACAAAGATCACGTCCACTTCGGATGTCTTTCGACGCCCAGTTCTTGGGCAGGAGAAGCCCAAAAAAACACCTTCAAAGGTTTTCGCAAAGATCTGAAGCCGGGCTTCGCAAAGCAACAACATCCACACCCTGCTTCTCCAAGCACAGGGCCAGTTTGTGTTGGCCCGAGCTTTTGTGCAGCTTTTCTGAGGCCTTAAATATCTATGGCGGGGGTCCTCAAACTTGGCCGCTTTAAGACGGGTCGACTTCAACTCCTAGAATTCCCCAGCCGCAAAGATGGTCAGACATTTCCATGGCCAGCATGACATTACGGAGCGCTGTTACCTTCCCACCCAAGTGGTACCTATTTATCCAGAAGGATCTGGATAGACTTGAACACTGGGCGCTATCTAACAAAATGAAATTCAGTGGTGAAAAAAGCAAGGTTCTACATTTAGGCAAGAAAAACCAAATGTACAGGTATAGTATAGGGGGTACCTTGCTCAATAGTAGTAACTGTGAGAGGGATCTCCGAGTCCTGGTGGACAATCCCTTAAATAGGAGCCAACCGTGTGCTGCAGCTGCCAAAAAGGCCAACACAGTACTAGGCTGCATTAACAGAGGGATAGAATCAAGATCACGTGAAGTGTTAATACCACTTTACAAGGCCTTGGTAAGGCCACACTTGGAATACGGCATCCAGTTTTGGTCACTACGATATAAAAAAGAAGTTGAGACTCTAGAAAGAGTAGAGAGAAGAGTAACAAAGATGATTAGGGGACTGGAGGCTAAAGCATATAAGGAATGGCTGCTGGAATTGGGTATGTCTGGTTTAATGAAGAGAAGGACGAGTGGGGACAGGATAGCAGCATTCCAATATCTCAGGTGCTGCCACAAAGAAGAGGGAGTCAAGCTATTCTCCAAAGCGCCTGAAGGCAGGACGAGAAGCAACGGATGGAAATTAATCAAGGAGAGAAGCAACCTAGAACTAAGGAGAAACTTCCTGACAGTGAGAACAATTAACCAGTGGAACAACCTGCCTCTAGAAGCGGTGAATGCTCCAACACTGGAAGTTTTTAAGAAGAGACTGGACAGCCATTTGTCCGAAATGGCATAGGGTTTCCTGCCTGAGCAGGGGGTTGGACTCGATGACCTCCAAGGTCCCTTCCAACTTTATTATTATTATTATTATTATTATTATTATTATTATTATTATTATTATTATTATTATTATTATTATTATTATTATTATTATTATTATTATTATTATTATTATTATTATTATTATTATTATTATTATTACTATTATTACTATTATTATTATTACTATTATTACTATTATTATTATTATTGTTGTTGTTGTTGTTGTTGTTATTGTTAATGTTATTGTTGTTGTTATTATTGTTATTATTGTTATTATTATTGTTGTTGTTATTATTATTATTACTTATGCTTGTAGCAGCATCCCAGGATCACGTGATCCCCTTTTGCGACCTTCTGACAAGCAAAGTCAGTGGGGAAGCCAGATTCACTTAACAACCGGGTTACTAACTTAACCTCTGCAGTGATTCACTTAACAACCGGGTTACTGACTTAACCTCTGCAGTGATTCACTTAACAACCGGGTTACTGACTTAACCTCTTCAGTGATTCACTGAACAACCGGGTTACTAACTTAACCTCTGCAGTGATTCACTTAACAACCGGGTTACTAACTTAACCTCTGCAGTGATTCACTTAACAACTGGGTTACTGACTTAACCTCTGCAGTGATTCACTTAACAACCATGTTACTGACTTAACCTCTGCAGTGATTCACTTAACAACCGGGTTACTAACAACCTCTGCAGTGATTCACTTAACAACAGTAGCAAGAATGGACATCAAATGAGGCAAAATTCACACCACCTGTCTCACTTAGCAACGGAAATTTTGCCCTCCATTGTAATCGTAAGCCGAGAACTGCCCTTGTAACTGATCTCCATTAAATGTCACCAAACCTGAAAGTTTTAATCTTACACAAGGCTCTCTGCAAATGTAGAAAACCGATTCTCCTCTTTTACTCTACCTGATCATGACGAGATTGAATAAGATGAACTTTTAAAGCCTGTACTTACATATATATCCGGGTGATTCCGGATCTCCCCTCCTTCCGCCGCGCCCTCAAGACATGGCTATTTAAGCTAGCAGGACTGGCCTAAGGGGTATTTTTATTTGGTTTTAAAATAATTTTAAAAAAAGAAAAGGCCAACAATTAATATTTCATTTTAACTACATTTTAAATTTAGTATTATTGTATTAGTTATTCTGTTTTAAACTGGCTGTAAGCCGCCCTGAGTCCGCTAGGAGAAGGGCGGGGTATAAATTTGAATAATAAATAAATAAATAATAAATAATAAGGAATGTTCTGTCCTCTCACAAGAGCCTCAATGGTAAGGATGTTATTTTTTAAAAAACAAACAAACCAATAAACAATACTGAAAGATCAGACTTGCTGGCAGATCTGCCTAAGAATTTTAATGCACCATTGTTAAAGTATCTCCCCCCTCCCACTTTTTGTTCCTGTGCATTGCTTCTGTGCATTAAGAAAAATAAAGCAGTCATTTTTAAAATTATAAACCCGTCAATATGAGTGCAATTCACCTTCGACAATTTGTTTAGTGGCCATTAGAAGCTATAATAGACCTGGGAAAAGTTACTGGTGATGCTTTTCCACACTGATGATGTTGCAGTATCCCGATAGTCGTGGGATCAAAATCTGAACCCTTGGCAACCAGGTTTTTCCTTCCTGAAAAGACTTGCTAGGCCAGATTTCAACAGCTGAAACGTTGTGGTCAATCAATCAGAAGAGAGCTGAAAGGGAATAGAATAGAACAGAACAGAACAGAACAGAACAGAACAGAACAGAACAGGACAGGACAGGACAGGACAGGACAGGACAGGACAGGACAGGACAGGATAGGATAGAAATAAGAATAGCATAGCATAGCATAGCATAGTATAGCATAGCATAGCATAGCATAGCATAGCATAGCATAGCATAGAAATAAGAATAGGATAGGATGGATAGAATAGAATAGAATAGAATAGAATAGAATAGAATAGAATAGAATAGAATAGAATAGGATAGGATAGGATAGGATAGGATAGAAATAAGAATAGAATAGAATAGAATAGGATAGGATAGGATAGGATAGGATAGAAATAAGAATAGAATAGGATAGCATAGGATAGGATAGGATAGGATAGAAATAAGAATAGAATAGGATAGGATAGGATAGGATAGCATAGCATAGCATAGCATAGAATAGAATAGGATAGGATAAGATAGGATTTATTTATTTATTTATTTATTTTATTTATTTAAATTTATATCCCGCCCTTCTCCTTGCGGACTCAGGGCGGCTGACAATCAGGTAAAAATACAAAAATAACACTACAAATTTAAAAATTAGTTAAAAGGGAAATATTTGAATTTGGTCAAATTAAAATATAATTAAAACCCCCTCTAAAAGTTTCCCCTAGGCCAGTCC
>NW_015391611.1:5727-8356 GCF_001527695.2 Protobothrops mucrosquamatus | reverse complement strand
CCGCCCTTCTCCTTGCGGACTCAGGGCGGCTGACAATCAGGTAAAAATACAAAAATAACACTACAAATTTAAAAATTAGTTAAAAGGGAAATATTTGAATTTGGTCAAATTAAAATATAATTAAAACCCCCTCTAAAAGTTTCCCCTAGGCCAGTCCCGCAAGCTGGAATAACCATGTCTTAAGGGCGCGGCGGAAGGAGGGGAGATCCGGGATCACCCGGATCTCTGGGGGCAGTTCGTTCCAGAGGGTGGGAGCTCCCACAGAGAAGGCCCTCCCCCTTGGGGCCGCCAGCCGGCACTGTCTGGCTGACGGCACCCTGAGGAGACCCACTCTGTGGGAGCGTACAGGTCGGTGGGGGGTAATCTGCGGCAGGAGGCGGTCTCGAAGGTATCCGGGTCCGATGCCATGGAGCGCTTTAAAGATGATGGTCAGCACCTTGAAGCGCACCCGGAAAGCCACCGGCAGCCAATGCAGCTCGCGCAGCAGCGGTGTTACATGGGAGCGACGATAGAATAGGATAGATAGGATAGATAGGATAGATAGGATAGAAATAAGAATAAGATAGGATAGCATAGCATAGAATAGGATAGGATAGGATAGGATAGGATAGGATAGGATAGGATAGGATAGAAATAAGAATAGAATAGGATAGGATAGGATAGGATAGGATAGGATAGGATAGCATAGCATAGCATAGCATAGCATAGGATAGGATAGGATAGGATAGGATAGGATAGGATAGAAAAAAGAATAGAATAGGATAGGATAGGATAGGATAGGATAGGATAGCATAGCATAGCATAGCATAGCATAGCATAGCATAGCATAGCATAGCATAGAAATAAGAATAGAATAGGATAGGATAGGATAGGATAGGATAGGATAGGATAGGATAGGATAGCATAGCATAGCATAGCACAGGACAGGACAGGACAGGACAGGACAGGACAGGACAGGACAGGATAGGATAGGATAGGATAGGATAGGATAGGATAGGATAGCATAGCATAGGATAGGATAGAGCTGGAAGGGATCTTGGAGGTAATCCAGCTCCCTGCCCGAGCAGGAGATTCTACCATTTGAGACTAGTGGCCATTGAAGTCCACAAGTCATAAAAGGGCCAAGTTTGAAGAACCCTGGTTTAGATGATAGACAGACCTCATAAGCATTTAAAATAAATAAATCAAGACAAGCTGGAGGAGAAACGCACCTGTTCTCTCCCTGCTGTAACAATTCTTCAAAATGGATCTTCTTCTTCCAAAATGCCAACCGTCACTCCACTCAGGCACTCACCTGAATTTTGACCGGCATTAAAACCGCAACCTGGTTTATGAATTTGTGGCTTTCACTCCATCAAGTAGCATGTGATATGCACTTACACTAACTTCCCGCAACTTCTTCGCTCTTTTTCTCCTCTCTCTTTCGGCTGTGCTCTCCGACGGGTCTGGACCAATAACATGATCGTTGCAATAAAAAATAAAAAATCAAGAAAATAGCCTCGGTGGGGGTGTGAAAAATTGGTGCAGCTGCAGCTGGGCACAAAACAGCAGCACAGCGTTGAAATCTGAAAAAAAAAATACTTTTTTTGTAAAAAAAATAATTCTCACTCTTCCAGAATCCTATTCGGGGCCTGATAACCAAGAGGAAAAAAATATTTGACAGAGATCGGCTTGCAAAATATCCAGCCCAGACTGCGATCTATCAGGCCCCTTCATCTGGGCAACTTCTCTGCTACTAAGTCTTTCCACCTTTGTGCAAAGCAGTAGCTAACGCCTTTCCTTCCTGTAGATGAGTCTTCTTGGATACAGAACATGGAATGGGAGGGCTGGAAGGGGCCTTGGAGGTCATCTAGTCCAGCCCCTGCCCAAAATCATAGAAACATAGAATCACAGAGCTGGAAGGGACCTTGGAGGTCATCTAGTCCAGCCCCCTGCCCAAAATCATAGAAAACGTAGAATCATAGAGCTGGAAGGGACCTTGGAGGTCATCTAGTCCAGCCCCCTGCCCAAAATCATAGAAACATAGAATCATAGAGCTAGAAGGGATCTTGGAGGTCATCTAGTCCAACCCCCTGCTCAAAATAATAGAAATGTAGAATCAAAGGCTTGTAAGGGACCTTGGAGGTCATTTAGTCCAACCCCCTGCCCAAAATCATAGAAATGTAGAATCAAAGGCTTGTAAGGGACCTTGAAGGTCATCTAGCCCAACCCCCTGCTCAAGGTGGGAGTCTCAAACCACCCCAGTCAAACGGTTGTCCAATCTCTTCTTAAAAACCTCGTTTTCAAGCTCCCACTGGAATAGAAGACCTCCAAGGTCCCTTCCCTTATTCCATGTTTTAAACTTCAGAAGCCTGCTTTTCGGTTTTTATTATTTTTTTTTAGCAAAGAAACGTTATTTTTAGCAGAGAAAGCGAAGAAGAGTAAATAAACGAACCTCGGGCCAAACAGATGAATTTTCAAGAGTTTTATTGGTGTCAAGCGAAATGTTTTATAAAGGCAACAGGCATTCAAACAGAAACAACGAAAAGCGATTCCTAGCAGAAAGAATTCCCAGAAAACTAACCCCATAAAATTATACAGATGTGGGTTCCTGAAATTAAAATTAAAAGGGACTTTTTCTATCTATCTA
>NW_015391611.1:1291-3093 GCF_001527695.2 Protobothrops mucrosquamatus | reverse complement strand
CCATGCTGAGGAGAAAGGGAGAGTTTCCAATCTAAGCCATGGTGGCTCAGGAATTCTGGGAGTTGATGTCCACGAGTCATAAAGCGTCCTAGGCCAGAGGTAGGCAACCTTGGCTCTTTTATGACTAGTGGACTTCAACTCCCAGAATTCCTGAGCCAGCCATGCTGAGGGGAAAGGGAGAGGTTTCCAAGCTGAGCCATGCTGGCTCAGGAATTCTGGGAGCTTGTCTTAGCGATGGAGGCACCAGTCTAGAAAGCAGGCGATGGTGAGTTCTAGTCCCACCTTAGGCATCAAAGCCGGCTGGGTGGCTTTGTGCCAAATCACCAGGTGACTGTGAGTTCTAGTCCCACCTTAGCCATGAAAGCGGACTGGCTGATTTTTGGCCAATCACCAGGAGACTCTGCGTTCTAGTCCCACCTTAGCCATGAAAGCCGACTGGGTGAGTTTGGGCCAGTCTCTCGTAGCCAAATTCACCTTCACAGAGTTGTGGCTTGTGTTAAAAGAGAAGGAGGAAGATCCGTTGGTATATACAGTATGTTCACCACCTTGAATTATTTATAAAAACAATAAAGGCATGATATCTATCTATCTGTACTCCTATCTCTATCTAATCTATCTGTCTGTGTGTCTCTCCATCCATCCATCCATCCATGCATCCATCCATCCATCCTCTAACCTTCCATCCATTATGTCTCTGTCTGTCCCTCCATCTGTCTGTCCGTCCATCCATCCATCCATCCATCCATCCATCCATCCATCCATCCATCCATCCATCCATCTATCTATCTATCTATCTATCTATCTATCTATCTATCTATCTATCTATCTATCTATCTATCTATCTATCTATCTTCTATTCATTTCCATCAATCTAATCTATTGATCTTTTTCTGTCTCTGCCATGTGTCTCTCATGTGTTTCCCATCTTTATATTATATCTATCTATCTATCTATCTATCTATCTATCTATCTATCTATCTATCTATCTATCTATCTATCTATCTATCATCCACCTGTCTGTCTTCTATTCATTTTTATCAATCTAATCTATTGATCTTTTTCTGACTCTGTCATGTGTCTCTCATGTGTTTCCCATCTTTATATTATATCTATCTATCTATCTATCTATCTATCTATCTATCTATCATCCACCTGTCTGTCTTCTATTCATTTTTATCAATCTAATCTATTGATCTTTTTCTGACTCTGTCATGTGTCTCTCATGTGTTTCTCATCTTTATATTCTATCTATCTATCTATCTATCTATCTATCTATCTATCTATCTATCTATATCTTATCACCTGTTCAGAATGACAGCACGTCAGCAAGGTAGACAAAGGACATCTCTCTGCCCTGTGTACAAAGTTATTGAGACAATTTAAAAAAAAAAAGAAAAACTCACAATTGTACCCTTTCTTTCTCTCTCATTCTGCTTTCGCCTCTCCTTAACTGCCTCTGATTCAGCCCCTTCCACTTAGTGCCAAGGGAGCACTGATAGTTTTCCTGCAAATTATATCTCCCCCCCCTTTTTTTTCCCCCTCCTGAAGGCTAAGCACGACAAACGTTTTATCCAGAAAGAGCAGAGGAAAAAAGGGGGGGGGGGCTGGAATTCCCAGTAGGGTCTTTCTCCCTGGTGTCCCCAAGTTGCCCGTATAATCAGCTAATTGCCTCGCTGCTGGAGTGTTTTTCTCTGCTGCTCAATCAATCCAGTGCCTGACATAATTATACCAATTCTTCTGTTTTACAGATGGGAAATTGGTTACTTTTTACTTTGCTGCACCCAAATTAGCTCCATGCTGAG
>NW_015391611.1:0-1232 GCF_001527695.2 Protobothrops mucrosquamatus | reverse complement strand
CCATCCATCCATCCATCCATCCATCCATCATCTATCTATCTATCTATCTATCTATCTATCTATCTATCTATCTATCTATCTATCTATCTATCTATCTATCTACCTACCTACCTACCTACCTATCTATCTATCTATCTAAATCTAAATACATCTCTATGATTTTTTCTATCTGTCTATCTAATCTATCACTGTCACTCTAAATCTATCATCTTTGTCTATTTGTCTGTCTACTTCTCTCCTCTCCCCCCTCCCCCTCCCCCTCCCCCGCTTCATCTAATTTACATAGGCACCTATTTTCACGAGCAAGTGACTACAACAGAACTCAAAAGACATCGTTTCTTCTTTGTCCCTCTGCTTTTTTCTGGCAGAGATACGATTAATCGGACTAAGTTTGGGCTCATTCAGGCCTTCAGAGCCCTGCCGTTTTCTTGGCTCCCCAAGAGACGCGACGGGCCGGTTCCAAAGAACAACTTTCTCTTCCCTTCTTTACTCATTCGTTCCCACGCTACCCTCAAATGATCTGTTCTCTGCCAGAGAAAGAAATCCACTTTTTCTCCAGGCAGGATGGTGACAGGCTGATGTATGTGCTTTGTGCCAAGGCTTAATAGAGTTCTGCATTTTGCATCCAAGCTCCAAGTGAGCAGAATTGGAACTATACGAGCTTTAGAAATTATGCGGCCTGTCCAAAACCTGGACAACTTAAAGCCTGAATCACGCCACTCTGAGTGACCTAACAGATTAATTTTCACATCTCTATATACTTTCCCGGGCAAGGATTCAAAACACTCTTCTGCGGCAAGGATTCTTTTAATCTGAAAGACAGATGTGGGAAGAGGGGTGTTTAGAGTACGATAGATCCTTACGGGGACAATTCAGAGAAGAGCAACGAAGATGATCCAAGGCCTGGAGACTAAAACATATGAAGAACGGCTGCGGGACTTGGGTCTGGCTAGTCCAAGGGGGAGGCAATCTTGGCTCTTTTATGACTCGTGGACTTCAACTCCCAGAATTCCTGAGCCGGCATGGCTCAGTTTGGAAACCTCTCCATTTCTCCTCAGCATGGCTGGCTCAGGAATTCTGGGAGTTGAAGTCCACGAGTCATAAAGTGGCCTAGGCCTAGGCCAGAGGTAGGCAACCTTGGCTCTTTTATGACTTGTGGACTTCAACTCCCAGAATTCCTGAGCCAGCCATGCTGAGGGGAAAGGGAGAGGTTTCCAAGCTGAGCCATGCTG
>NW_015391610.1:8942-26744 GCF_001527695.2 Protobothrops mucrosquamatus | reverse complement strand
TCCTTCCTTCCTTCCTTCCTTCCTTCCTTCCTTCCTTCCTTCCTTCCTTCCTTCCTTCCTTCCTTCCTTCCTTCCCTTCCCTTCCCTTCCCTTCCCTTCCCTTCCCTTCCTATAAAACCTGAGTTTCTTTCCTTTCCTCTCTCTTATACCAAAGAGAATAAAAATGGGGCAATCTTGAGTTTCTTTCTCATCCCTTCTTGTCTTTTCGGCTAAGATGATGTTTACATAACTGCTTTTGCTTTCCTTCTTCAAAGCTCTCTCTATTCTTCAGAGTACCCCCAATCTTCTTGTGTACAGTTTCCCAGGAAATGCCTATTTGCAGAAAGGGCTATTATCAGATGAAATCCATGAGTATGGCATTAAAACAGAACTGCAGTTGGTAGCCAAGCTATGATGCTGGAAATATATCAGCACTGACAAATTTTATAGTTGTGGGGTGGCTATGCCTAGCTTGTATCATGCTTCTAGACACTCAGAAACCACATAGCTCTGGGCAACATCCGTGTATCTCTGTTGCTTTCTCACGAAAAGTGTAAGCTTCCAGGCCTCATACAGTACAGTACCAAGAACCAATGATCTATTGGCTGATCACTGTGAGAACCGGAGTTTCTTTCCATTGCATCTATAACTGAAGTGATTCACTTAACAACTGTGGCAAGAAAGGTAATAAAATGGGGGCAAAACTCACTTAATAACTGTCTCACTTAGCAACATAAATTTTGGGCTGAATTGTGGTCATAAGTCGAGGATTACCTGTACCACATATTTCAATTTTGGTTACATACTCCTGGTTTGTCTGTCCCAGTAGTTCAGGTTCTGATCCCTATTCACTCATGCATGCTATATGTGGGAGAGCAACATGGCCTCCCGGACAATCTGACAAGAAGCCTTTGGAAAATTTAACACAACATTTGTTCTTGAAGTGAGCAGAAGAAGAAAGGTGCACATGCTTTATCATCTCAGTCATGTCTACCTATGTGTTCTGAGTCTCCAGAGCTTATTTTACATTCTCTCCGCCAACAGCTATGTCGCCTAAAAATAAACAACAGTCCTTTTAAGTGTCAGTTCTGAAAATATACCTACAGTTTCTCTCTCCATCCATAGTACAGTCGAAGTGGCAGACATTCTCTTATTTTACGTTCAACTGATGAGGGGAGAAAGGAGGGAAGTGAGGCTCTGATTTAAATGCTAATTTAAAGCAAAGGGACCCAAAAGAAAATTGAGTAATCCAGTTTGCAATCTCTTAAATTACTGCAGGATTGAAGCAGGGTAGTGGAAGAAATTGTCTGACTTTCAATTCCTTCCTTCCTTCCTTCCTTCCTTCCTTCCTTCCTTCCTTCCTTCCCTCCCTCCCTCCCTATCTCCAGACTACTAGATAAGACAGTCCCTCTCTCTTCCCCTGTCTTCTGTCTGTTTACCTGTCTGTCTGTCTGTCTCTCTGCCTGCCTTCTTGTCTGTCTCTCTGTCTCTGTCTCTGTCTCTCTCTCACACACACACACACAAAAAACCCTGCACTGCACACAGTCACTGGAAAAAGTCATCATGCAGTGACAGACTGGAAGGAATAAAGAATGAGATGCACTCACCTCTACCAGTCAACAGTTCCTAACTCCGGGATGGGGTCTCCAAGGAGCAATTCATTTCGTGGCAGATAAGAGGAGAACAGGTTCAAACGCATGGCATACTTGGGAAGGAAAGGATGAGCAAATCACAGTTCTAGCCTATTCCCTTTGCCTAATTGCCCTCACCTCATCCAACAGCAGGGCTTTTGGTAATATTTCAAATCACCAAGTGGCTGTTTCAGCACTCAGATCTTTCAGATACATTCACATGGAAACAGCAAGCTCCTGTTTTTTTGGTGTGGGGGGGGGGAAGAGGAGGGAGTTGGATGTTTTAAAACACAATTTGTTCTGCTTTTTAATATGCAGTTTGTCTCCTTCTGCAGGGAATTACTCAGACAGTCACGTGATTCCAAGCAGCACAATTATATAATTCAAATGCTGCTTTGGTTGTTGTGGGGAGAGGGGTGTGTGTAATCTGGAAGCCACAGCAAGGAAAGCAAAATCAAATCAAACCAAACCAACATGGGAATGTATGTTGAAGGAAAAGCAAACAGTTGCTTTAAAAAAAATACTCTATTTCGGGAAACTTCCATTTTATACATTTTCTGTCTACGCCCTGCTTCAATTCAAACCAATAAGCCGAAGTAGTTGGAAAACTTGAAAAGGGTTACAAGGGAGGACAGTGAAGATTGTATGCAATTCCATGATTGTAAGATAAAAAAACAAGCCCTCATCTGGAAACCCTGTTTTACTTGCACAAGCTGCAAATAAGAAAGTCAATATAAAGGGAGCCCTGAAGACAATGCCATTAGCCAGCGCTGCCATTTTGGGGACAGAAGACCAGTTTCTTACCTTGCCTAGAGCAGTGGTTCTCAACCTTTTTAATGCCGTGACCCCAACCGGTCGTAAGTCGAGGACTAAACTGGTTGTAAGTCGAGGACTAAACTGGTTGTAAGTCGAGGACTATCCAACCGGTCGTAAGTGAAGGACTTTTCCTGCCCAGGAGTGCCGCGCATGCGTGGTTCTGCCCCCTGTGCCGGCCGAGGCGTAGCTGGCAAGCGGCAGAGACAGAGCAGGCCGACCACCAGCTGGCCCAGCCCAAGGGAGGTAAGGCACCCGCCGGAAAAGGGGGAAAAATGGTGGACAAAAAAAATGGCGGACAGCCTTGCTTGGCGACCCCCATGAAATGGTCGATCGACCCCAAATGGGGTCCCGACCCACAGGTTGAGAACCACTGGCCTAGAGGGACCAGAGACTAATTCTAAGAACTTGTGCATCTCAAATGGGATTTTATCACAAGATTACTATGCCATTGTGTGCATTTTGAAATTCTGCAAAAGGAGACTGAATATGTCAGCCCCAGTAGGGCGACCAGACCAGAAAATCAACTCTGCAGGAGGACTAACCCTATATTTTATCAAGATACACCATAATAACAGAATATTACATGTCCCTTCCTTCTTATACTCCAGTGAATCAGGGAAGCATTTACTTATTTTGTTTCTCAGAATTTAAAGAACATTCTAGTCAGTTCTTGCACATTTCCATCAAGACCATCTCCTGTACACTCTACAGAATGTATGCCAGAAAATAAATTGTAAATTTACTATATTTGGAGATATAAATCCCAGGCTTGAGTGTATTTGGATGAGATGGAAATTGTTTTGACAAAGAGCTGAAATTTATATTTTCAAATGTGAAGAGCTCCAAATGTTTGCTTGTTTCTTCTTAGAGGCAAGAATTAAGAGGAATCTTATTACAACCGCATCTGTTTTATTTCTGTTCATATGTCCACAAGTTTTCATTAGCAGAGGCATGTCAGACGTGTTGCCCAGATTAGCCATTTTTGATTCCTGCTGTTCTTTTTCTAACTAATTCACCTGATGAAGAATTCTTAAAACTTGAAAGCTTGCTGCTTTGTAAAAGTTCAGCTGATCTGAAGGAAAGCAATTCCAATGATTAATTGTTCTCACTGACAGGAAATTTCTCCTTAATTCTAAGTTCCTTCTTCATGTCTGCTGGCCTCCTTTGCAACCAAAAGGTTAGAATCATTTTTATACAGTTGGTATAAAAATAATTACCACATGCAGATAACCTGCGGCTTCACCAGTTGTCCTCAGACTGGGTGGAAGGTGCCTTCACAACAAACAGCTACCTTGCTTCACTAACCTTTAAAATTACTCTGAGAACTCTAACAAAGCCTAAGTACATATGACCAAGATGCGCCACATTTTAGAAATTGAGAAAGTTTGGCTTGACTTCTCCAAAGGCTTAAAGGTGTGACCACATAGGGTACTGTGGCTTCATCAAACTATGGCTTCAGGATCAGCGCCAATCAACTGATTCTGAGTGGAATGCAATCCTCTACATCCATAACTTGGATTAAAACAGATAAATTAGGTAGAACCAATATAATCTTATCAACTATAATCAAATTAAAAACCAAACAGCACAATGCAATCTAATAACTTCTCTAGATATGACAAAAATACAATCCTTCTAAGGACAGGGGTGTTAAACTGCCAGCCTGTGGGCCAGATGCGTCACGCCAAAACCGCGCCCACCCCATTGCCGGCAATGGGAAAAAAGTTGCGATATGTCACGACACATCACGTGACATCACGAGTTTGACACCCGTGTTCTAGGAGAAACTTCTTAACTACAAAGACAAACTTCAAGCAAAAGGCACAGCCAGACTCCTCCTCAAAAGGAAGAAATATCATGTCTGAAACTTTGCACCACTAACTACCTTGTTATTTATCAGCTTTCCCTGCATTTCACTTAAAATGCTTGGGACTGCATACATTTTTAAAATCATAGCACATTACATTCATATATGATATATTTATTTGAAAGAATTTGTGTAATATTACTGGCATGAATTAATAAGAATTTGAAAGCTAACTCTCCCAAAATTCAGTCCATGTCTATTTCTTATCCATCATGTCAGCTTTTTTTAATTTGATACTCTGGGACTCAGAGTATGGTGGCAACCAAACCTTGCAAGATTTTTTTCCCCTCCTACAGCTTCATCATGAGAAAATATTTAAATATACCCAAAATACATTCATCTCATCACTTAGTGCTCTATTTTATCTGACAGTTTTTTGTAGCTCATAAAATATTAAAGCCTCTAGCAAACTCTCTGCAGTATTTTATTTATACAGTGTTCTTTTATTAATTAGTGTCCTTTTATCCATTTTATCTGGCTAATGGATTTCTCTATTCAGTTGGCTTGATGTGCTCTCCACTTAAATTAATTGATTACTTTTGGTCTCCATATTCTTTTTTGCGAACATCGTTCTCCATAAGGGGGCTCACTATAAATCATTCAGCTGGTGGCGATCCATAGTTGACCTCTTTGTAATCTGGGCCAAGGGTAAGGAAAGTCTGGAACGGTTCAAGAACTGTATCTGCTCTCTCCACACACAAATTTGTAGGCAAAATAAATATGTCTACAAATGAAGCAGTGAACTGCCATACATTACATTTTCTTCTTTAATGTTCCCAATATCAAGCAAAAAAGATAACCATAGATCTGTGAATCCTCTAATTCTCCAATCCTCACTTTTAATTAATATGGAACTCCTGTTACTCAAGATGTAACAAGAAGTAGGTGGAGGAGGAAAGAATAAAGGATAATTTATCCCAACATGCCGTCTTCAGGATATTATGGACACCATTTTATTTGCAGCAGGAATCCAAACTATCTCCACAGAACCCACAAACCAAAAAGGAACATCATGTCAACTGCAACTGGGGAATATCTGGTTAGATAAGGTTTATCTGTTGTTTTCCACAACAGGGAAGAAGATAATAATCCAAGCACAGGAAATCAGGAGTCAAGGTGGTTCAAATGAATATGGGTTTATTGAATACTAACACTTTCTACAAGAATCTGAGCTACTAACAGTCAAAGCAAATTGGTAGTAGATAAAGGTCAACAGAATTCAAGGTGGACTGGTTTAGATCTCGTATAGGTGCAAAGGGACTCAAGACTGATGATGCACTTGACCCCTCCCTCGGGCTTAGGTCATCTCCCACATGTAATATGGGAACACAACACCATTCCTTTCACAGTAGATTTTCATCCAGTATTTCCTTTCTCTCAAGTTCAGAATTGGAGCCACAGCTGGTCTGAATGGGCCAGGGACTCTCTCTTTGTCACTGACACATAGATTCCTCAAATTGCTGCCATTTTTTCCAGATTCACCACAGTTTTCGTGTCCCTCCTTCTCTTCTCCCTGATATATGCAAGGAGTTCAAGATTACCTGCCTGTCTCTCAAACTTAAACATTTAAAGGAGTGAAGGGCGGGATGAGAAAAGACAAGATATAGGACTATGCCTTGCCTTCTGTAAGTATTCCCATGAGAGCATTCCATAGGAGAGAGGCGATATTCATATCCCACATTTCTACAGATAGAGAGCCACGATCAAGAAGAGATCTCTGTTGCAAGCTCTGCAGAATCTTCTTTTTACAGGTCTTCCATGAGAAGAATTGCGATGGGCTTCAACCAAGCTGGGGAGTTCTAACTTTCTTCAGGGAAACTCTCTGTTATAGGATCGCCTTGTGAGGAAGAGGAGGAAAGGCAAGGAAAAATGGAAGCCTTCTGGAAGGCTTCATTCTGGAAAATCATGGCAGAGTGGAATCTCACTCTCTCAGCCTGCAATCTGCTACCATGGATTCTTATCCTGTTACATAGATTTGGCATCCATAGAGCTACCCCAAGCGCAGAAGGTAGAGGAAGTATAGGGACAGGAACTGTTTAAAACTTGAGGAAAGGGGGGGGGGGGAATTCTATGGCAAGAAATATGGAAACAAAATTGTGTTCTAGAGACTGGAAAATGCAAGTAATCCTTGACTTACAACAGTTCATACAGTGACTGTTTAAAGTTACAATGGCACTGAAAAAAGTGATTTATGACCATTTTTCACACTTATGACTTGCAGCATCCCCATGGTCACACGATCAAAGTTTGGATTGCTTGGCAACTGGTTCATATTTATGATGGTTGTAGTGTCCTGTGTGTGTGTGTGTCACCTGATCACTTTTTACAACCTTCTGACAAGTAAAGTCAATGGGGAAGCCGGATTCACTTAACAATCAGATAACTAATTTAACAACTGTAATGATTCACTTAACAACTGTGGCAAGAAAAGTCATAAAATTGGGGCAAAATTCACAGCAAATATTTCACATAGCAACATGAATTTTGGGCTCAATTGTGATTGTAAGTTGAACACTACCTGTATGAGATGGATACCAATTCATAGTTTGGAAAAAAAAATGCTGGCTGAGGAATTCTGGGAGTTGAAGTCTGCAAGTCTTAAAGTTGACAAGATTGGACACCCCACCACTAAGGTGTTTGTTAACTATTGATTAACTTGTGATTATAATCACAAGAGGCAATGAGCCAGAGAGAAGACATCAAAATAATGGAACTGCCAGCAATAAAAATATGCTTAATTGCACCATCTATATTACTTGCGTTTCAGCATTTACATCCCGGCTGCTTGATCCAAATGCTGAATACCGAAAACATGATTTCTTATTTCTTTGGCAGTCAAAGCATATCTCCAGTTGAAGCTGCTGCTGAATAGCATATAAAACTGTCACTCTTTTTCTAAGCTGCACAGCAATCAGATGCAATATGACGTGGCCAAGAGCCATACCCAGCAGATGCTAAAAGCCATATCCACTTAATGGTATCTTACAAATTCAAATATCAAGTATATGTTCAGAGATTTGATCCCAAATGCTTAAATCTGCATTCTTGGCAGTCCTGCCATTGCTTACAAGCACAGATGTATTTATTTGAAGGTCCAGTATTTGGATCAGCCATTAATAAAGGATGGACTTTTTAAAATTGATATATTATATATTACACTTATTTTAATGAGGCATTTAATATGCTTTTTAATATGCATTTTAGAAGTGTGGTGTTATAGTTCCCATAGTCCATCACCAGTCTGGCAATCCAACAGATCTGAAGGGACCAATTGGGGGTGGGCTGATCAGTCTGGACTAGCAGATCTCCAAGAGCTAGGGCAATAACTTTTTTTTTTAATCTATCAACCACATTGAATCTTCAAATATCTGTAAATATATTTCTCTACTGTACTTCTGGATTAATTGCATTCATATAAAAACATATCGAGTCATCCACTGGACAAAATAGCATACAAAATGAGTAATCCATCAATAATACGAAAGTCAGATCCACTTTTCAATTAATAAAAGTGAAATAATTAAACCCAAATCAAATGCAAGCATTAAAAGCAAAACACTTAACCACCTGTATCCATTAGAAAGAAAGAAAAAGTCAGAGCTGTCCTTAAAGATTGAAAAAAATACAGTCTTTTGACTACTTAAGTATCTAATTTAAATCAATAATAAAGTATTTAGGTTGGAATGATAGACAGATTAATAGCTCTAAATTAACCAATAGAAATAGTGCATTTAATATAGATGAGTTCCAGCTTGAGATACCCATTTTAGCCTCCTAAAATTAGCCCTATGTAACTCAACTGATGATTCTGGATAAGGTATTCATTATGCAATCCTGCTGCTCCATTTAAGGAATTTCATGGATGATGAAAATTCTTTACTGATTTCCTTTCTTTGGGATTCATCAATTTTTTTTTGAACGAACAAAAAATCATTAAAGAAGAATTAATAGATACACAATCACAGGAAGTGAACCTTCACATCAAAGAAAAAAAAATCTAAACACATCTATCCATACAAGCACATACAAACATTCTGGTTCTTGAAATCTTTGTTAAACTCTAAAAGAGGTCAGAATAAACATACTAGACAGTGTGTGTGTGTGTGTGTATTCACAAACACACTTGGAAGTATTTAAGTATCTAAAAAAAGTAAGGCAGAAATAGAATTTGCATTATATCGTACATTTCAATGGATTATTATGAATTTAGTAACTTTTGCAAAAAGGGCTGTATGCTTTGAATTTTAATGAACCCTACAGGGGTTGTTTGACTGAAAGCCAGCTGAGTCACCATGGGCCCAATTTTGTCTCTCAGCCCAACTCATCTTGTTGTGGGGGAAATAGGAGGAATTAGATATATTCGCCACCTTGTGTTACTCTACACTCTGGGGCATAAAATCTGATTTTCCTAAATGAATTGTAACCTGAACAGTTCTACAAGATCGGTTTCCCCAGTGAACACTGTTAGGGTTTCTTCATAAGGTACAAGACGCCTTATCTTGTCCTCATTCCCTCTTGAAAACCAGTGGTTTAACCTTTAATGTACTTTAGCTTCTTTCATCTGAAATCCGTATTCCCTCTTCTCCAATACAACTAACAGTGTTTGCCTCTGAACCCAGAAAGGTCTTGCAATATGAGATAGCATTTTTTTAAATTGAGGACTAAAAGCAATGGAGGTATTTCTTGAGGGCCTTTAAAGGTGCATCCAATCACCACTTTTTCCTTCGCTGGAGGGTAGAAGATAAGTGTGGTGGTTTGGGAAAGAAATCAGGGCAAGAAAAGAGCTGTCTCAAACAATTTTTCATAGAGTGGGCTACTTTGGACATATTGCTAAACTAGAATGTGGCTTTGTGAGACCAAGCTTAAGCAAGTTTTGTGCTCATTAGTTCATTGGCTTACTTCGTCTCTCCTTCTCATATATGGCCTTAGAGAATGACTTGGAAACCTTTTCTTCTGCTTTAGAGTAACCATAAAGTGGTTTGTGTGTGTGTGTATATATATAAAGGTAAAGGTTTCCCCTATTCAGTCGTTCTGACTCTAGGGGGCAGTGCTCATCTTTGTTTCCTAGCTGAGGGAGCCAGTGTTGTCCAAAGACACTTCCATAGTCATGTGGCTGGCATGACTATACACTGAGGTGCATGGAACACTGTTACCTTCCCACTGAAGTGGTACCTATTTATCTACTTGCATTGCATGCTTTCAAACTGCTAGATTGGCAGGAGCTAGGGTAAGAATGGGAACTCACTCCATGATGTGGTGATTGGGTCTCGAACTGCCAACCTTCCAGTTGACAAGCCCAGCATCTTAACTGCTAGGCCACTGCGCCCCCCCCCCCTACACACACTATGTTTTTTCTTCTATAGGAATAGAGAGAATGAATATTTTAAAGTTACATTCCAGAGCACAATTAATTAAACTGTATGGGTATTCTTTATTATTTTATTTTATTTATTTTTATTTGCTTTTATTTGATTTGATTTAACTAAGAACCTTGAATTGCAATTAGCAACACTATTGCTTTGTTAGGGTGCTAATATTGATGGGTAAATCCCATTGTCATACAAGGAAAACTATCAACATTCAGAACTAGAATCACACAGCATTGAAAAGATAAAATGTGAATGAGGCATCTCCCGTTTTAGATTCGTGTAAAGCATCCGCGCAGGTTGTTTAAAGCACTTCCTGAGTCATGTGAATGTTGTGCCAAACTAACTTTACATCATTTCAGTGGTGCTTGGGTGATGCTAGAAAGATGTGTTTACTCATTAGTAAGAAAGAGAAATGGTCCTTTTAATTTGAAACTTTGCAAAACAAGGTCTATATCATTAAGGAACAAAAATGTAAGTATTTCATAATGAGCCACAGAAAAGTTAGCACAATATGATGCACAACTTTCAATTTCTCAGAGATCCACTTGAAAATTGTTTCTGAAGTGTCACTTTTAATATGACATGCACAGAAAATTATTCAAGAGATGGAGAATAATAGGAGCAACACTTAACTAGTTTAATTTAAATTTCATATATATATATACATTAAATCAAATTTAATTTTTGCTTTAGTCCTACTTATTTCTACGTTCTGAACCTACCGGTATGTGTTCCTTTGATTGTGGACCCTGGCAAGGCTCTTGGCTTAGAAAAGATAGGACCGTTGCTATCCACACATTCTTACTGGAAACAAGCTCTACTGAAGTCATCTCAGAAACTGTACCACAAACTGTACTTTTAATCCCCTTCAACAAACCTTGCCCCAATTTTATTTTCTAAACAGGAAAACACTAGAGTAAAATCTCAATGGAATGTCCAGTCGGATTTGCTCCCATTTTAAGAAGCTTTAAGAATTTGAGAAATACAAATGGCAGAGGCTCATTTATAAAACAATATTTTACGAATGGCTTGGTGCCTAATCTTCAGAAGGCCAGCGTGTTCTTGCATAAGTTGCATGGAGTTGTCATGTGCTGACATAATGCCCAATCCACTTTGAGTCAGAGCTTTCTCATTCTGACCTCCAGCATTATTTATTATATAACCTGCAACATAGCATCTTTTAAAACACCACTTTTGCCCGTGGCCCAGCAAAGGTCTAGTAGAGGAAGGAGAAGACAGCTGATGGCTATCCATAAATATGTGCAATATTTCTAGGGGACAGCCATGAATTCAGCATTTAATTAGTCAAATTAACCAAATCAGCTTGAGGCAGATAAATTAAAATGGCAAACACAACATCCAAATGATGCATTATTATTATTTATGGAACAGCTGAACTAACATAGAATTTCAAACCCACACTCTCATTTTCTGTGAGCATAAAATGTCATGTTTATTGTAAACAGGTCTCTGATTTATTGATACGACTATTGTCCTCCCTTCCCTTGATTTAATATAGGCTTATCTTCAGGAAAGCTGCAGAAGAGATACTCTTGAGTCCCATTCTTGAGGAGATTCACATTTCAAAATTTCAATGGTTTTCATATTTCAATAATTCTAGATATGCTCTCTGTGCTTTTCATTAAGGCAATATGCTCTGATTGTTGTTGTTGCTATATTTTTAGACTGTTCTTCATCTGAGAGTCACATGTTGTTTTACATCTTTACAAAAGACAAAAATTAAAAGCAGAACCAAAATCTAGCAGAGTTATCCAGAAAAAAATGGTAGCTGGGGTAAAAAGCTGTGCTTTTGTTTATTTAACCAAAATGAGCTGTTGCTGCTTTTTTTCTTCCAATAATTACTGGGTAATGGCTCCCTGTATAGATTTTTATTAGGTTTTATAAATGCATCACATGCAACCATCTTGCCAGATCTTGCCCCAAACCAGAGTACAGCTTGCTGAAATAGCCAGATATTGAGCTAGCTAATGACAGGACATCTTTTTTGGTCAGATCTTGGAATGTGTGAGCCCAGGATAGACAATGTCAAGCAAGAACAGGATCATGAATCGTGGTGAATGCTTGGATAGAGCACCTTTTGGTCAATCTAGCCCAGTGGTGGCGAACCTATGGCACGGGTGCCAGAGGCGGCACTGAGAGCCCTCTCTGTGGGCACGTGCGCCGTCACCCCAGTCCTAGGCCTTCAGTTGGGTTTTATAAAACCTTTTAGCTTTAGGCCTCCGTGGCCGTGTACAAAAAAAAAAAAAGGTTCAATCAGTCAATTTCAACTTCTTGCGGGGAAAAAAAAGATCTTGCAAAGTTGAAATTGATTGATTGAACTTTTTAGTCCCACCCAGTCTGCCGTTACCATTGCAGCCACGCCCACCCACTTGGCCATGCCCACCCAATGGGCCACACCCACCCGGCACCCAACGATGCATAAGTGGGTTTTGGGTTGCAGTTTGGGCACTCGGTCTCTAAAAGGTTCGCCATCACTGATCTAGCCCCTGTTTATTGCACTCATATTTCCTCAACATGGGTTACTTCTTCATTAAGAATGACAATTTTGTGGTCAATGTCTTATCACCCTTGGACCATACATATTGGCTTGTCACATGGGAGCTTCAGCTTTTGAATGACTCTAGTGTGGAACTGGATTACCAGGAGTTTAAAATTCCTGAAGGTATTGGCCAAGGTGTTTATAAAGGAAAAAAATCAACAGCAGAAAAAGTGTCCCTAAACCCTTAAGAGATTTGTCAGAAAGAACACTAATACTGCCCTGACCACAAGTCTCTACATCAGTGTTTCTCAATCTGGGAACTTTAAGATGCATGGAATTCAACTGCTGTCTGAATTCTGAATTCTGAATTCTGGAAGTTGTAGTCCATATATCTTAAACTTGCCAAGGTTGAGAAACACTCCACTATAAGTGTCTATGGAGATTCTCAGTCATCCAGGTCATAGTTGTCCCAAATATGCTTTTTCATGAGGCAACTGGACTTTCTTGTTTTTTCTTTGAAGACTTTTCACTTCTCATCCAAGAGCTGAAGAAGCTTCTTGGATGAGAAGCAAAACGTCTTCAAAGAAAAAAAACAAGAAAGTCCAGTTGCCTCGTGAAAAAGCATCTTTGGGACTACACCATAAGCCTTGCCATGGAAAACACATGCTGTCTCTTGAACCTCATAGAGATAGATGCCCTCATATTCGCAGCAAACATCACAGAAAATGTCTGTTTTGTTTCATATAAAGATGCCTCATTTGGCCTTTGCAAGCTTGACAGAGTTTTCATTGAAACCACTTTGCAAACATCTTACGCCAGACTATGTCCTTTCAAATCTCTGAATTAACCATCAACAATAATCTCTCCTGCCAGGATTCAGCCTGACCTCAGAGTCCTATTGGACAATCATTTAAATATGAGCCAGCAGTGTGCTGCAGCTGCCAAAAAAGCCAACACAGTGCTGGGCTGCATTAACAGAGGGATAGAATCAAGATCACGTGAAGTATTAATACCACTTTACAATGCCTTGGTAAGGCCACACTTGGAATACTGCATCCAGTTTTGGTCACCACGATGTAAAAAAGATGTTGAGACTCTNTGATAGCAGTGTTCCAATATCTTAGGGGCTGCCACAAAGAAGAGGGAGTCAGGCTATTCTCCAAAGCGCCTGAAGGCAGGACAAGAAGCAACAGGTGGAAACTAACCAAAGAGAGAAGCAACCTAGAACTAAGGAGAAACTTCCTGACAGTTAGAACAATTAACCAGTGGAACAACCTGCCTCCAGAAGCGGTGAATGCGCCAACACTGGAAGTTTTTAAGAAGAAACTGGACAGCCATTTGTCCGAAATGGTATAGGGTTTCCTGCTTCAGCAGGAGGTTGGACTAGATGACCTCCAAGGTCCCTTCCAACTTTATAATTATTATTATTATTATCTACTGTCATGTAGCCCATGACTCTCTCCAAGGACTGATCCTGCCCTTTCCTTGTCTTATCTGATTTAGATTTGGTCTGCAAATAACTCAGAGATATCCTGTCACAATAACAAGGCCTATTTATATTTAATTGCTAAAAACAGGTTTGTGTTGTTTTTTTAAAAAACCCAATTAGTAGTTTTGTGGTGTTTGTTTAAATATTATTCAAATCAGAATGCTAAAGCACTATATTGTTCAATTAATGTTAATCATAGAAATAGGTCCCAGTTGACAACCCCACCTATTACAATTATAGATTCTAAAGCTCACATACGCAAATAAAGACAAAACGGTATTATTATGACATGTATACTAATAGTCAAGAAATGTAATTGCAGATATGGGTGGATAGTACAATTCTGTAATTAGTACCCACAATGTTGTTTCCAGATAATTAAACCATTACATAGGCCTGAGAGATCACTTCAGAACATTTTTTTTGTGCAAATTAGAATAAAAGCACTCTAGGAATGTTACAGAATATATTGTGGTTTTATTCAAGAAAACACTGGGTTGAGACTAATGTTACCTCCCTCCCTACAATAGGCATACTTCCTTTTCTAATCACTTTCAGAAAATATTTTGCTTCTTATCCAAGAAGCTTCTTCAGTTCTAACTTTCCTTTTCAAAGAACCCCCCCCCCCCAAAAAAAAAAAAGTCCAGTTGCTTTTTTGGAAAAAGCACCTTTGAAACAACCATGACCTGGATGATTGAGAATCTCAATAAACACCAACCATGGTTTGAGCAACAGTGACAACCCCTTATCTCCCAGAGTTGTTAACCCACCAGAGACCAATATCTTGTGATCTTTTCACAAGAGAGCACTTGTGGATGTTCTCAGGTCCACAAATGTTCAAGAAAACGAATTACAAAGAGATGATCTGCACGCTGACTGTTCATTCTGTTGCGATTGTCAGTTCCGCTTTTATATGGAGTCATCTTCAGTTTTCTATTTCTTCCCCAATGTTCTCTGATATACTACATTCTGTATGTCCTGGAGATAATTCCTATGATCACTAGCCAGCCACATAGTATGGGATTTGAAGTGCAACACATCTGGAAATCTCCAGCTACAGGAAAGCCAATCTCAAGTGTTCATACAAATAAAATTAATTTTCTTAGCCTTACTGGCAACATACTTCAATGAGTACCCGATGAGATGTATTTGGATGGAACAAAGTTAATTACACACAGACAACCTAAACAAATGTACTTATTCATTTATTTATTACCCATTTTTCCTCCAGAGCTCAAGGTGACATACATAACATTCTCTTTTTTTATGCAGAGACATCACCCTGCCAACAAAAGTGCGTATAGTCAAGGCCATGGTTTTCCCAGTTGCAATGTATGGATGTGAAAGTTGGACCATAAGAAAGGCTGAGCGACAAAAAATTGAGGCCTTTGAACTATGGTGCTGGAGAAGACTCCTGCGAGTACCTTGGACTGCAAGGCATTCAAACCAGTCAGTCCTAGAAGAGATCAACCCCGACTGCTCTTTAGAAGGCCAGATGCTGAAATTGAAACTCAAATACTTTGGCCACCTAATGAGAAGGAAGGACTCACTGGAGAAGGGCCTAATGCTGGGAAAGATTGAGGGCAATAGAAGAAGGGGACGACAGAGAATGAGGTGGCTGGATGGAGCCACTGAAGCAGTAGGCGTGAACTTAAATGGACTCCAGAAGATGGTAGAGGACAGGAAGACCTGGAGGAACGTTGTCCATGGGGTCGCGATGGGTCGGACACGACTTCGCAATTAACAACAACAACAATAAAAGCCCCATGAAATAGGTTGAACTGAGAGAGTGTGATAGGTCTAAGGCCGTGTTTCTCAACCTTGGCCATTTTAAGACATGTTGACTTCAATTCCCAGAATTCCCCACCCAGTAGGGAGTTGAAGTCCACATGTCTTAAAGTTGCTAAGGTTGAGAAACACTGGTTTAAAGTCACCTAGTGAACTTTGATGTCTAAAGATAGACTTTAGCCCTTGACTTTACATGATTCAGCATCCTAAACCACTCAATTGCAGTAAACAAATAAAACATTCTCCTTTGCCAAGTGCACAATATTTGGAACTTTAAGTTGGGGCTAGCATTCACATCATAACGTTTCAATAAATTTGCCACTTTTGTGGAAATTATGAAAAAATAATGTTATTAAACTGCTAGATTGGAGGGACTAAAATAAACTTCCTATCACAGTGCTCTTTGCATGTTTTAAATTATGTAGTAATGCACATTGTTATTTTTAACTTGTTAATCCCCTTTGGTCGCATCTTTGGCGGAAAGTTGGACATAAATTTCAGAAATACATAAATAATATATCAGAATGCCAATATACAATTCACAAGAGAAATTCCTTATCCTGAAATTCTTCTTGTTTGGAATATGAATTGAGGTTGTTATGAGGCATGACAACACAGGGTTATGACAATGACAGTATTAACACTGCACCTCTAGACCATCTGCTCTGATACAGGTAAGTATTTAGACCTATTGGCTACCTATGGTACATGCTCAGGTACAGATTGTGGATTGATACTTACATTTTTTGAAATAAGAGTATAATTTGTAAAATATTTTGCTTCATGCTTGGTAATACAATTAATCTTAGTCCAAGGGCTAAAAAGTGATTATATTGCTTGATTGCTAACCCTTTGGCCAGGAATTCATTCATCCATAAATAATTAAAAACTAAAAAGCCAAACATACTCCAGGGTCCTAAAACTATAAAAATAACTTTTTAAGCAGTGCATACTTTTTCACAGGGAAAATAAATGTGGCGCTATATCAACAGGAAAATAATGAAATAATGCATATTATTTGCAGTGCATACCATTTAAGGTATATTGGTCACAAGAACTGTAAAAAAGCAAACATTGAAAAACAGGAAGGAAGGAAGGAAGGAAGGAAGGAAGGAAGGAAGGAAGGAAGGAAGGAAGGAAGGAAAATATATTACAAGGCAGCAGACTCTAGCTAAGTTGAGGCTAGGAGATACTGGTTTTAACTAATCTTGGTTGAAAGAAGTTAGGTGCTGCCACTACATTCTTGAGTAAATAATATTAATTTTAGGTATTTTTGAAAGTGTGAATTGATGCTACTTTTTATTATCAGACTCCTGCTGGATCACAGCAGTTTTCTAACAAGAAATCCGAAGTGCTCTAGCCCTGTCAAAATTCCTTTAATAAATTTCAACAATGTCTTCTACCTTGGAAATGAAACAGTTGTGGTCCAGAGTACTTTCAGAATGAGGGTTTGTTAATGGAATCTCTGTGCACCTAGATCTTATGCAGGATTTCAATGAAGTAACCTTTTGTTTGAGATACAGTATTTCTCCATTTTTTCCCAGTGTGCATTTTTCCTGCTTTTAATTAAAAAAAAGTTCATTAAGATGGAAAACCTCCATGGTATCTTTTGATTGATAGCAGAAAGAGCCATTAGTCTAGATGAATTCCTGTTAAAGAAAGCTACAGGGAATAGTGTCTTACTACATTAGATATTTCCTTCTTATTATTTCATTGCCCTCTTGTGTTTTATAAATGCACTACAATTTCAAGGCTTAAATTAACAGAAGTAATAAGATACTATATTTTTACCACATGAATGCACTCAAGTGGAACATCATGTTTAGGGGGGGAAAAGAAGTGCTATACAATGAAATTGTCAAATTTACTTCAAAATAGCTTGACATTTATTCAAACAGTCATGATATGCCACGAAGAATATTATGTTCATTTGATAATCTAACTGGTGATCCTCAAAATCATAACATCCCACAACCAAACACTGAAATTTTCCCCTAATCTTGCCATTGATGCAGAACCTTGTGGGTTCTGTTTTATGGACCACAGTCCCATCTTTGCTGTTTCAAAACAAAGCATTTCAAGGAAGCAAAATGGGGATCCTGATATTACCCATCACAATTTAACAGTACCTGGACAGATTTACCAGGCAGTCATACAGGCACACAGGCGAGATGTATTGAATTTCTACTTAAATTACTGTAACTACTAATTTTGCATTTCTCTCTCTCTCTCTTGTATATATCTTAGACAAAATGGGAATTCTATTTCCCTTAAGTTAGGACATTAAGAGAGGGGGCTGCTAAATTGAGCCAGATGTGAGTAGAATACTTTTTCCATCCTTGATGCTAACTTGAATCTCTCTA
>NW_015391610.1:7433-8868 GCF_001527695.2 Protobothrops mucrosquamatus | reverse complement strand
AGGCGAGATGTATTGAATTTCTACTTAAATTACTGTAACTACTAATTTTGCATTTCTCTCTCTCTCTCTTGTATATATCTTAGACAAAATGGGAATTCTATTTCCCTTAAGTTAGGACATTAAGAGAGGGGGCTGCTAAATTGAGCCAGATGTGAGTAGAATACTTTTTCCATCCTTGATGCTAACTTGAATCTCTCTAAAGTAACAGTTGGATTTCTCTAAATATTCAGTTTGGATGTACAGGATGTTCAAGGATACTCTACACTTTGGAGTTCTTGTGCTTAAGTGTAATACCTGAATAGGGCTAGGAAAGCCATTGTGGTGTAGGGGTTAAAATGCTGGACTGGCTCTAGAAAGATTCTAGTCCACTTTTAGCCCCCAAAGACTCTTGGTGACTTTGAGAGAGTTGCACTCTTTCTTGGCGTAATCTATGTGACAGGGTTATTTGTTATGAGGAAAATGGGAAGAGAGAATGTGTGGCATTTGTCATGAGTTGCTGAATTAAAATTGGGGAACTAAATCTACCACCACCGCCCTCCCAAAGCCGTTGAATCCCAGGTTGAGTTTTCCATTCAGCAAAAAAGCTTCCTGGTTTATTTTACGGAAATTGTTGTACTATAACCTAATTCATCATGTAGGTACAGAGAGTGCACTTATGTGCTAAAGGAGTAGAAATACATTTTCTTCCACTAATGCTTCTCTTCAGTATTAAACTCTCCCCAGGGGCCTAGAAACTTGCAGCAAATGTAGGAAGACTTATATTACCAAAGATGAGATGAGATGAGATAGGTGGGCGGGCGGGCGGGCGGGCGGGCGGACGGACGGACAGACAGACAGACAGACAGACAGACAGACAGACAGACAGACAGACAGACAGACAGATAGATAGATAGATAGATAGATCCTGTCAAAGATAGAATCTGTCATAGATAGGTTCCAACCTTTGTAGCATTTGTAATCAATGCAAAATACTGTATATCCAATCCTAGTTTATTACACCATCTAAGCTCCTTTCAGACTTTGACTACCAGAAGGAATTCCACATATCCTAGAAAATAAGATCCATTGAAATTTAATAAATAAATAGGTCTACCTATGTATCAGCAGGTGGTGGTCCCTGGTTAATCTTAGCTGGCCTTGAAAGCTAAGCAGGTGAGGCTTAGCTGGCCTTGAAAGCTAAGCAGGTGAGCTAAGCAGGTTATTACTTGGATGAGAGACTGCTATGGTATTTCAGAAGCATATGCTATACTGGGAAGTGGGGAAAAAATCTTGGAAGAAGGTATTACATCTATACTGTTGCTAAGAAAACTGTATGGTCAAATCCACTACATCATCAGGACTCAACTTTTGAGGGACTCATAACTTTCTCTAAGCCAGTAGACCTCCAAAACTTTGGGATCACCACTCTGGTAATTTTAGCATTGACTAGAATAGC
>NW_015391610.1:0-4517 GCF_001527695.2 Protobothrops mucrosquamatus | reverse complement strand
GTGAATGCTCCAACACTGGAAGTTTTTAAGAAGAGACTGGACAGCCATTTGTCCGAAATGGTATAGGGTTTCCTGCCTGAGCAGGGGGTTGGACTAGATGACCTTCAAGGTCCCTTCCAACTTTATTATTATTATTATTATTATTATTATTATTATTATTATTATTATTATTATTATTATTATTATTATTTACTCTGTATATAGATGAGAAAATAAGATGAGGATTTCTATGTCTGCCTGCCTGCCTGCCTGCCTGCCTGCCTGCCTGCCTGCCTGCCTGCCTGCCTCTCTATCTATCTATCTATCTATCTATCTATCTATCTATCTATCTATCTATCTATCTATCTATCTATCTATCTATCTATCTATCTATCTATCTATCTATCTATCTATCTATCTATCTATCTATCTATCTATCTAATCTTATTTTATTGCAAACACTACCCAGAGTTACTACATGAGATGAGTGGCTATATAAATGTAACAAATAAATAATATTTTTTTAAAAATCAAAAGTTTAATGGTTCAAATTGCAGTTATTAGCGTGGCCACAAGATGGAGCTCAAATTTAAACAAGGACAGCCAGGCAGCTAATTGCAGATTAACTAGCAATAATTACTATGACTTTAATTTGGGCAAATGATTTGGAGAAGCACAGAATGTGGCTTGGCCCCTGGTCACCCTAGTTAATTTTCTTAAATTGTCAATAGCCATTAACTGCTTAAGTGTCCAAAATCTAGGCATCCACCACAGCTGTAATCCTTAGCTGGCCAACTGTCCATCACATATCCTCATACCTGAGTCTATAGTCTCAAGTGTCCAAAATCTGTCTCACGTGTGAACTAGGCTTCAAATGTATTTCCTCAAGCAGGCCAGCTTCCATTGTTAAAGCAACCCTTAAATCATCTGTTTATGGAAGAGTTCCTTCCCAAATTACAAAATTAGGATTTGAGTAATTCTAAAATACGAGAACAACACCTACCATTTAAGTTCTCTCTTTAATCTTTAATTTTCTGCTGCCCCTTAAGTTGACTGGTAGGTCGTTAGAAGAAATCAGCCAGCTAACTACATTAATATAATATATGGCTAGGATAATACAATTCTACAATAGAAGCCTCATATGTACAAACTACCTAGACTTTTTTAAAAAAAATATTATTATTTTTATTCGTCCTTTACTATTTTTATAAATTACTCAAAGCAGCAAACATACCTAATATACCTTCTTCCTATTTTCTCCACAACAACAATCTTGGGTTGGGCTGAGATATAATAACTAGGCCAAAGCCAGCCAGCCAGCCAGGTTTCACGCCTAAGGCAAGACTAGAATTCATAGTCTCCTGGTTTCTAGCTTGGTGCCTTAACAAATAAGCAAAACAGTTTGGGTCTCCAAACTTCTATATCTTTTTTTTCCTGACATGAAAAAATGTAAAGAGAGCAGCAAAAGGTCATTGTTAATATTGTGCTATACAGATATGTACATATTGGAGGGTGAAATCTGAAGAGTGTAATGATGAATATAACTCTCTGGGTGACTCTATTAACTAATCCAACAGAAAAAAATAAAAATTATCAAGAGAAGGATGGGAGAGCAGAATCCTCCTGTCTGAATGTAAAAGTCAACTCCAGAGGACTGGAAGTTACTCTGTGGCACTCTGAGCAAAGGGGGTGGGGTATAAGAAAAGAGGCGTATTTTTGGCCTAGTATTATAACAAATGAGTCTCCAAACTGTAGATGATGGCTTTCTTTTAATTTATTAGAGCATTCACCAATAAAAAAGACATTAGCCTTATCCAGTGTTTAATCCCAAATAAACTTATTATCTGGTCCATTGACATCTTTGCAAGTTTTACCTTAATGCTGCAAAGCAAAAGCAGGCATGCTAAGANGCATATGCTATACTGGGAAGTGGGGAAAAAATCTTGGAAGAAGGTATTACATCTATACTGTTGCTAAGAAAACTGTATGGTCAAATCCACTACATCATCAGGACTCAACTTTTGAGGGACTCATAACTTTCTCTAAGCCAGTAGACCTCCAAAACTTTGGGATCACCACTCTGGTAATTTTAGCATTGACTAGAATAGCGGGGGATTTTAGAAGTTGTCCAAACACATTGAAAGGGAACCTTTTTAGGGATTGCTTCAAAATGTCCCAATAGTGCAAATACATCAGTTGCTTCTTCTTGTTTGTGGACTGTTTTATAAACAAAGCTGATTGTGTCCATCTCAACATTCACTGAGGGTTAGCAGTTTAAAGTCATTTTGGATGGTGAGACAGCACATTCAAACCTACTCGGGATCCCCCAAAAGCTATGGGATGGGGGAATGGTTTTCTGCTCAAATGTCCTTCATGATTCTCCTGTTAAAATACAATTTGGCACACTTGGCAAGGTTTCCATCTTTTCCCATTCGTTTGAAATTGGCTTGGCACGGGAGGATGAGCTGCTTCCTAATTGGCATAATAAGGGCAGCCAACCAACACAGTGCATATGCCGATGCTAGCAGCAATGGGATACTGCTGATATAAATGCTACTTAATGCACATTTCGCTAATCAATATTTCCCTTGAGCTCAGCCAGAATACAGAATATATATTTTAATTGTGGAATATACAGAAGATAGCAGGGACATATCCCTGGTTAGGAGACATGAATGAGGATGATTTTGACTCCAGATTGAAGTGCCGCCAGTAAGAGTGACTGGGAATTAGTGGATCCAGCAAACAGGAAGATCCCAGTCAATAAATAGATAATAATAATAATAATAATAATAATAATAATAATAATAATAATAATAATAATAATAATAATAATAATAATAATAATAATAATAATAATAATAATAAAGTTGGAAGGGAGCTTGGAGGTCATCTAGTTCAACCCCCTGCTCAGGCAGGAAACCCTATACCATTTCGGGCAAATGGCTGTCCAGTCTCTTCTTAAAAACTTCCAGTGTTGGAGCATTCACCGCTTCTGGAGGCAGGTTGTTCCACTGGTTAATTGTTCTACTGTAACTGTCAGGAACTGTCTCCTTAGTTCTAGGTTGCTTCTCTCCTTGATTAGTTTCCATCCGTTGCTTCTTGTCCTGCCTTCAGGCGCTTTGAAGAATAGCTTGACTCCCTCTTCTTTGTGGCAGCCCCTGAGATATTGGAACACTGCTATCATGTCCCCCCTCGTCCTTCTCTTCATTAAACTAGACATACCCAATTCCAGCAACTGTTCTCTATGTGGTAACTGTTCCAGTTACCACATAGAGCACCTACTTCCAGTGTATGTTTTTATGTTTTACTTTGCCTTATTTAATGTATGCTAGCCTTCCAAAGTGAGTTTTCACAGTATAGCTTACAACATATTAAAATCACAATATAATGTTTTTTTAAAACCCAAACAATAATCCAGGACAAGAATAATGGCAGATTAATTAATTGCAAAGCTTTGATACAAAAAGGTAGAAAGTGGCAAGCCCCCTGGGGCAGAGCATTCCAGAGACAGATGTCTACCACGGAGATCTGCTCCCAGGTAACCATTGGCCACAGGTAAGCAGACAAGGGCCCCTGCCCTATGCCTTTGAAGATTTCCTCAAGACAGGATTACTCAAAGTATGAATCGTGGCACTCTATATGGAACCTGAGCAATCTAGAAGGTGTGCCACATTTTTTTTACCAATCAAGTTTGCACAAGTGACCACTCTCAAAACTAGCAAAACCATAGCAGGCTTTGCAAACACTACAGAGAACAAAGCCTATGTTGGCTTTACGGATTAGGATACCAAGGTAAGGAAGTACAGGAAAAAGAGGCAAATTGTGATTCCAAATCGTGAGAGGCTTTACTTTTTAACTTCCTGAATTGGGACTGGGAATGAACTGGGAACCAGTGAAGGTAACATAAATCTGGTGCAACGTGATCCCAGCGTTCACTTCCAGTCAATATTCTTGCTGTATTACTTATACAAACCTAATTTACCCACAAGGAAGCAAAGTCAGAAATGTGGGATTGCCATTGTGCTTCCCAAAATGCTTTTTGCCAAGAATAATATTGTAATACTTGGGAAAGTGTGTAACCTGAAAGATAACTGAATTCTAATTCACATATTAGCATGAGAAATGCAAATCAGATTGGCTTGTTTAATAGAATTAACTCATCAAACGTCAATAGGAAAGAGTCAAGTCTTTATCTTATATGGGTCAGCAGTGTTAGGAGGCAGGCAGAGACTATCAATGAGACTAGTCAGCACAGTCTGCCTCTTTCTTCATGTATTTAATACCACTTTACAATGCCTTGGTAAGGCCACACTTGGAATACTGCATCCAGTTTTGATCACCGCGATGTAAAAAAGATGTTGAGACTTTAGAAAGAGTACAGAGAAGAGCAACAAAGATGATTAGGGGACTGGAGGCTAGAGCATATAGGGAACGGCTGCTGGAGTTGGGTATGTCTAGTTTGATGAAGAGAAGGACGAGGGGGGACATGATAGCAGTGTTCCAATATCTCAGGGGTTGCCATAAAGAAGAGGGAG
>NW_015391609.1:22450-24115 GCF_001527695.2 Protobothrops mucrosquamatus | reverse complement strand
TCCGAGGGAGCCAAGATTTCGCCCCCTATAGTCAGCGATGGAGTCAGCTGACTATGCCGAGGCGCCGGCAGCCACAGCCACTCGGTCTTGGAAGGGTTGAGCCTGAGTCTGTTCCTCCCCATCCAGACCCTTACGGCCTCCAGGCAACGGGCCATCACGTCAAGGGCATCGTTGGGGTGGCCTGGGGTGGAAATGTACAACCAGCTCGTGGGCTGGCAGTATGACACCCCTGATCTATGCAGTTTGTATTAGCATGAAAAACAACTAAAGTTCCTTAGTGAAGGAAATACTCTTCTGAATTCCTATGAAGCAGTGGTTCTCAACCTTTTTAATGCCGCGACCCCAACCGGTCGTAAATCGAGGACTAAACCGGTCGTAAGTCGAGGACTACCCAACCGGTCGTAAGTCGAGGACTTTCCCTGCTCGGGAGCGCCGCACATGCGTGGTTCCGCCCCCTGCGCCGGCTGAGGCATAGCTGGCAAACGGCAGAGACGGAGCAGGCCGACCACCAGCTGGCCCAGCCCAAGGGAGGTAAGGCACCCGCCGGAAAAAGGGAAAAAAATGGCGGACAAAAAAAATGGCGGAAAGGCTTGCTTGGCGACCCCTGTGAAATGGTCAATCGACCCCAAATGGGGTCCCGACCCACAGGTTGAGAACCACTGTGAAGCAATATACTTCATAGTATATTGGCCTTGGGAAAGGGAAAGAGAGCAGTGAACCATTAAGGGAATAGAAAAGGCAACACCTAAGGAGGTGTGATGGTATCTAAGAAAGGCCTTGAGAAATGGAAGAAAGAAGTGCTGCCCAAGCCATAGCCAGAGGAGAGAGGGCATAGCCCACAACTACATAATGGATGGAGAATGAGGCTCAGAAAGGACCCTCCTTAACTCCTCCACCCAGCTCCCATGGGAACACAGTAGCATTGGTTGAGCTGTCATTTGTTGTGCTAATGCAGGTTGAGACAAATTATGTTCCAGCTATTGTGTTAGTTGTATCATGGCATTCTGCATATTTGTACATCTACTTGCTGCTGACGTTGTGACCTTGTAGCAGCCAGATGCTCAGCAGAGTTCCTTGAGGATTGGAGGCTATTCCAGAAATTACTCTCTTTGGAAGAGAGGATGAACTTGCAAAATTGATGTCAGCTTTCCCAGATAAACCAGACAGGACATACAAACAGTTGAGCTACTTCTCCTTTATTGTAAGGCTACATTAATAGAATCTTGCAAGTCTAAAAGTAGAAATCTCCTACTGTCTCCTTTGCCATTAGGGTAATGGCAATGCTGAGGCGTTAGGGATGGTCTTTTCTGAGCTTCTGGCTCCATCCATTATGCAGCTGTGGGCTATGGCCTCATATATGTATGTATGTATGTGTGTGTGTGTGTGTGTGTGTGTGTGTGTGTGTGTGTGTGTTTGTATGTATGTATGTATGTAAAAGAGTCCTGTGGATTTTCCTCTGCTAGTCATTGCCAATGCTGCTCTTCTCCATTTCAAGGCCACTGAAAGGTCCGAAGACATTTCCACAGTCATGTGGCTAGCATAATTGTCATGGAGCGCTGTTACCTTCCCACCATAGTAGTACCTATTTATGTACTCATATTTGCATGCTTTCAAACTGCCAAGTTGGCAGGAGCTGGGACAGAGAACGGGAGTTCACCTCATGGC
>NW_015391609.1:16338-20683 GCF_001527695.2 Protobothrops mucrosquamatus | reverse complement strand
TCTGGCATCCATACAGGACTCACAGTTTGACAGCTTCCTGTTAAATTATGTTCCTTTTATCACAGCTTTCCTTGTGATGTACTGTAGATATGGATCCTCACGGTTACTAAAGCAGATACGTATTCACTTTAATTCAACTGCAGGGGTTTCATAAGATATTCATCCTACACTTGCCGTGCAGAATAAGTGCTGTGTAAGACGTGGATAGTTAATGGTTTAATAAGGGTAAAACAGATGTAGAAACTGTAAGGAAGAAAAGAAAATGGATTGATTGCCCAACTGAGGGAGAGAATCGGGATGGCTGCTGAATTCTACATAGCATCTTGCAATCAAAATATTTTGCTAATTGTCTACTGCCATAATTGTATGGTGGAATTTCTTCATATTTTCAGTAATTTGTTTCTTCATAAAGTTTCCTTGTCTCTTTGAAATAAATCTGTAACTCTTGTAATATTGTTTACATATTATTGCATATTAATATGAAATGTGTTTTTTTAAAATGTTAATCATAATGCTTTAAAACTTGATTAGATTTAATTGAAAAGTAAATATGCATTTTGTAATCAGTCAAGTGACTTCCAGAAAGAAGGAACTTTCTTAGTATTCTGAGGTATCAAAAGTTCACGTTTGTAATTAAGATTCCTGTGAATTGGATTAAATTTGAAGAAATAATTCAGCATTTGCTTCTGTGAACTTGCGTTACTGAAGGTTGATCTGAATCCAGTAACGTGTGGACTTTGCACAAAATATGCTTCATTTTCCAGAAGAGGAGTTGATCAGGAACCAGCTACGGTATAAGCGCAGAAACGGATATCTGACATGTTGATAGTCTTCAGAATACATCAGCTGATTTTCCCAACGTAATACAATCTCCAGTCTCCATTATAGCTGGTCTCTTTGCTGAGCCATGGAAAATGACAAATACGATTTCCATGCAAGTTTACTGGAAAGAAGGTTCAGCATTTCTTCTGTAGCAGTTTTTCTTCCATTTAAACAGATTATGGTGTGAAAGATGGAATGTAAGATCAGAGTTGGCAGGAAGCTGTGATTTGAATAAGACCTTCAATTTACTTGACAAGAGTAATGTTCTTATGAAAGGAGATGGGCCTGTGGTTGAGATGATAGGGAGAAGAAAAGCCTTTAAGGAGTGATAGGCATTTTAGACAAGGGATAAATCAATGTACAAAAGCAGGTGTGACATACCTTTTTTGGAATTAGAGGTACCTCTAGCTGCATCTTGTACTTGACATGCTGGTAAGGCAGTGTGTTTTCTCTTAGTTAATTCTTATTCATGAAAAAAATTTGTATGGATAAAATGAGGATAAAAAAAGATAGTGATTTTTTTGGGGGGGGGCTCATATTTTAGATGCAAGTAGGACTGCTTTACATTTTATCTGTATCATAGCATTCTCATTGAGAAGCAAAGCCCATAGAATTTAAATAAAATTAAAAAGGAAAGGTGCTTTGATTTTTCAGATAGTTACCTTCAAAATACAAATTGCAGAGGTTTTACAGAATCAAGTTCTTAACTTTTTATTCTTGTGTACAAACACAGGATTGTTTAGTAGGTTTTTTTTTTTACAAAAATAAACTTATAAAGACAATAGCCATAGGCAGATCACTGCAATTATGCATAAAGATTATCCTGAATAGCATAAAACACTAAAGCATTCTTTATTTATCAGATTAATCTGTGAATATTTATCTCAACAAGTGACTCTAGGCTGTGTACATTATAGAATATAAAAACAATTTCAAACAAATTAAAAACAAAACAATACATTGCAAAATAAATATATATGGTACCAAGTGTAATAAGTACTCAGAAATTATTAGGAAGCACACACCTTCCTCTTCCTATATTCCCCACAGAACAACAATCCTGTGTGGTAGGTTGGGCTGAGAGAAAGTGACCAGCCCAAAGTCACACAGCTGGAACTTGAACTCATGATCATCTGTTTTCTAGCCTGCTGCCTTAAACACTAGACCAGACTGGCTTTTGAGTTAGTTGTAAAAATAATAAGGGCAGAATACAAACAAATAAATATTTGTCAACACCAGGCAGGAAACATAACCAGATAACCTAATTCTACTGTATTATAAAGGTACATTAAAGGAACCTTGTGAATATGAGAGTACAATAATCCCTCCATTTTCTTTGCAACCTAAACTAGGGAGAGTCTTCCCCACATATCGTATTTCACTTTTCTATTGAATAATTCTCTGCCATGTGATGGCACCTAAGATCTATGGATAGAAGCTGTTTAATTGGATGGGATGTGGACGTAAGGCCCTTGAAGTCTGTATATTAATTTAGTAGGACAAGAATATAAACCTCCATTTCAAAAGACTTGATACTGAATAGGCAGAAGCCATACTGGCTAGTTCAGAGTTAATTAACTTGAGTTATATGTCAATATATAATTATTTTATATCTACTGTAAGTATGAGGGAAAAAGTTTACTCCATTGACTGTGAAATCTATTCCATTCCAGAGATCAATGCCACTCTGAATATTTATTGAATGGCTGATTTATAATACAGAGCTGTATAAAAGATATAATGTATACCAATCATAATATTGTACTCTACACTGAAGAGGGAATTGTTTAAGCCATTGTTTAACATAGTATGAAATAATAAATACTCAACGAATAAAAAGTGAACAATGCAGATCACATGTATTTAGCTAAATATTGTTATATCTGAAGCGCACGGCTCTCAAAGCTCTATCAAATGTAAAAAAAGGAATAAGGAAAGGCTGTTTTTCTTATTTTTATTGCTTTTTGCCCGTTTGTTCCCTCGGTGTTTTTCTTTGAAAATGATAAATGATAAAGAAAAACTTATTAAAAAGGATTGTTTGCGTGGCAACAAAGATAACTGTTATGACTATAACCCAGGAAACAATAAAAAGTATTGTTTTCTTCGAGTATTCTTTGAGTTATGACCACAATTGAGCCCAAAAATTCCACTGCTGAGCGACACAGTTGTTAAGTAAGTTATGCTCCATTTTATGTCCTTTCTTACCAGTTATTACGTGAATCACCAGTTAAGTTAGTAACACAGTTGTTAAGTGAAACTGGCTTCCCCATTGACTTTGCTTGTCAGAAGGTCACAACAGGTGATCACATGACCCCATGTGACCCCAAGCAACTGAATTTTGATCACATGGCCACGGGGATACTGCAACAGCCATAAGTGTAAAAAACAGTCACTTTTTTCATTGCTGTTGTAACTCCGAACAGTCACTAACAAATGGCTTGTAAATTGAGGATTATTGCCGGCTCTTCTTACTTTGCTGTTATGGAGTAAGCATTTTCTAATTCTATTTAAAATACTTTCCATAACTAACTCAAAAAGAACCATTGCTTTTAAAAGGCACTGAGCATTCCCAGAAATAGTAGAAATAGCTGTTTTACTCTAGGACCAAATAAAATATTCCAAAAAGCTCTACATTAAAGCAGCCTGCCACGCTTTTGGGAAGGAATAGATGGAGAGAGACCCTGCCTAATCATTTTCTCTCTATTTATAGAATCTACAAGTCTTTCCTTTGCCCCCAATGCCCCCTTCCCTTCCATTGACTGGAGCTAACATGTCTAGATAAAAATGTTCTTCACACTGAGAAAGAACTGGGAGACAGTAGGAGAGTTTTGATATGTGAAATAACAAAAGGGGGAAAAAGTTACAGCAGATTTACCACCCTCTTCCTACCTATGTTCAAAACTTACTTAGGATGCAAGGGGAAAGACATGAGAAGTAAAAACAAATCTGTTTTTCAGTTCTGTTTTCTATAACCAAATTTGAATGTTCTTAGAACCCTAGAAATTGATAAATCTGCTCAATTTAATTGATACCTACTGTACAGCTGCCTCCCAGGTCTTCATGCTCCCAGGTGATCTACCATTAAAACATGTAGCAAAAAGAAAGCCAATAGAAAAAAAAACCTCAACAAATAATGTTCTTCTTGGTTGAAAATACCAATAAACAAACTCAAATAAAAAAATGGCAACCTGTGTCACTTTAAGATAGGTAGATCTCCCCTAATCGTTTGAAGCATCCTTTCCTTTATTTTATTTTGGGCTAAAATCAAATCAAGCCCTTTGCTTGGAGATTCCCTTGGAAAAATTTAAAATACCTTTGAAATGAGAGGGCATACCTTTGAAATGAGAGGTGGCATGCTGCGGGTGTTAATAGAAAATTATCTAAATTGGCCAAATTGAGGTTCTTTTTAAAGGGGTGTTTTAACAAATTTTTAGGGGGAACAAGGGTGGTCGGGAGGGGGGAGGATCACCTTGGGTCAGGACCAGCCATGTCTGAGGGTTGCGGTGTAGAAAGGGTGGGGGGG
>NW_015391609.1:11320-13840 GCF_001527695.2 Protobothrops mucrosquamatus | reverse complement strand
CGGGTCTGACCTAGGGTGAATTTTAAATAGGGACAATTTTAAGGATTTTATCAAGACACAGCGACAAATATTTGGTTTTTAATTGGCTTTTAGAGGGGAAATGTTTTATATTGTTTTAATATGCTGTGAGCCGCCCTGAGTCCCATGGGGAGAAGGGCGGCATATAAGTTGAAATATAAATAAATAAATAAATAAATAAGAGTGAAACGAATGACATTGGTTTCTGGCGCACATTTCATTCTGCCACGTAGGATGCCCTCTCATCTCAAAGGTACAGTATTTTAAATTTTGGGGTAGAAATCTACAGCTAATGATCCACTGCAAACTTCCAATGCCTTTTTGTCCAATTGGGAAACATTTTCTTTCCCTTCATTCCAAAATGGTAGAAAAAGCAAAAAGCATTTAACACAAAAACAGTCTCTCTGCTTTTCTCTTTCACACACACATACACAATCCTCAGAACTAGACTTATTTATAGGCAAATTATCATCCACCATAGTTATGTAGGTTTACTATTAGTTTATTCATGCAGTGCCATAAGTATACACAATTGCATGAGCAGGAACGACAGATTCCCTATCCCGGAGGCATATTAAGTTAAATTTGCACAGCAGGGAAGATTACAGAAAGACAGGAGCAGGAAGTAGCAGCATAAGTGTCCAGAAACAATGTAACACAGGTAGTCCTCAACATACAACCATAATGGACCCTGCCCATTAAGGTCATATGTGATAATGATTGTAAAACAGGTCTGTCAGGTGACTGACTCAATTTTATGACCTTTTTGTGATGGTCGTTATGCAAATGCCATGGTCATTAAGAGAACCAATGATTTGCTATGGGCATGATTTTGGCAAAAACTGGAAATAAATGCCGGTTTTCTGCAGAACCATCATAAAACACGGTCACATGACCGTGCCCGCATTTATGCCATTGAAAACGCTGTAAATGTGGCCATGTTGCTCAGCACCCAAAGTTCGGTCACACGATAATGGCTGCCAGAACTTCAAATCTGAGTTGTAAGTCCCTTTTTTTCAGGTCAATCATAACTTTGAGCAATCACTGAGCAACCAGTTGTAAATTGAGGACTACATGTATGCGAAATAGGCTATAACATACGTAGCAGCATTGTACTGTGCTGACCTGGATTCTCTTGAAGGACACATCATATGTTTTGATGACATTTGAATGTGTGTGTGTATGTGTGTGTGTATACTTTATTTATCTCATCCCTTTGCTGCAAAGAACATTCTCTTCCATTCACCAGGTTTCCTAAAATAGGCAGCAAGATTAGCAATTCCTCCTGCGTTGTGTGGATGCAATAACTTTCTATCACAAGTGTTTTCTCCCTCGCTTGGCTGCTGTGCCACAGCTACTTAAGCTCCCCAGGCACCATTCTACATATTGCAGGTGGATTCCCAGCCTGGAGACACATAACAGAAGCACAGCTGGCAAATGTTTATCTGTGGGCCTATATTGTGCTATGTCATCTTTTTTCCTCCATTTTTACTCATGTGCTTCATCCTGAAAAATGATTTAAACTGTTTGATTACTAAGTCAAATAGAATTTAGCTACCTGGCCTCATACCTGCTAAATGAACCTCTGTGAATCGCTTCTGAGTTAAAAAGGCTCCTTCAATATATATATTAATGAAATAACTCTGAAAGATGCTACTGTGCATCTCCATAGTGCAGCCTTCAGGCTAAGAAAAAAAATATTCAACAATAAAGGGATTTGCAAAGGGAGTTGTTTGGGATTATGACCTAGTAGGATTGGAAGTTTACTATTAGAGAATCATAGAATTGGTTCTGATCAGTGTTTAATGTCAATTGTGTCAGTTGTGGTTTTAAATTGAGGATTACCAGCCAGCTTTTGGTCTGGCTACCCAATAAATTTGGCCTTCAAAAGTCAAGTATACCTTGCTTTCACTGCTGCTTAGAAAAGGAGGAAGAAGGACCTATTTTCTATGGGTTGCTAGTGATTTCCAGAGAAAGAGGTGGTTCTGATTTTGTGGGAGCCACCTTTTTCTAGGCAGCGATTTCAAGAAGCAACACTTTCCTAACTTCAAGGCTCAGAGGTTGGTTAAACCATGGGAAGATACCAGAGTTAAACTAATGATCGAATGGCACCTTCTTGTTGACAGAGGGTAGTCAACTGTTCTAATAGCTTCTTCTTAGTCTGTAGCAGGGCTCTTCAAACCTGGCAACTTTAAGACTTGTGGACTTCAACTTCCAGAATTCTGGAAGTTGAAGTCCACAAATCTTAAAATTGCCAAGCTTGGAGAGCCCTGCTCTACAGCGACAACTTTTTTCTAGCCTTCCCTCTCATTTCTAGCCCTGCCCTCTTATACATTGATGTTCAAAGGTTGCTATTGTTTTTTGAATGCCCCTAGAATGCTAGTGCTAGGCTGAATTTATGAGTTAATGTCTCCCATGGGGAAAGTACACATGAGAATATATACGAACAAATCCATTTAGGGGTGTTTGAGAGCAAAGTTAGCAGTAGAAACAGTGGCAAGT
>NW_015391609.1:6482-11208 GCF_001527695.2 Protobothrops mucrosquamatus | reverse complement strand
CAGTGGCAAGTAAGCAAGGGGTAAGTGTTAGATCTAAGTATTATTCAGCTGATAACAATTATCTCTGTGCCAGTTGGATTCACATTCACATTCTTTTGTGCAAGTGGCACTTAGGTCAGGGGGAAAAAATGGTGTTTAAATATTTTCACAGTTGCCTACTGTTTTACCTTGAACAAGTTAATTACTGCCTGACACCATACAAAAGGTGCTGCATAATAGCAGCTTTGCCTAATTGTGATAGAATATTTTGCATTAGTTGTAGAGCTCTTGTAGACCACGATGTGCATGCCACAAACATTATTCATGTACCCCCTTTTCGACATGGAGGTCTTTTCTCATTCATTTTCCTTCCATATTCATTCCCTCTGGCCTTAGATCTTTGGAAATTACCTATATTTCCACACATAATTGTTGTCTTCGCTTCTTCTGTTCCAAGTTTAGCTTTAGTGCTGAACTTAAGGTCTACAAATAACAATGGTTATACTTTCCGCAACTTAATTACTCTCTGTTTTAAACCTTCCTTATTTCTAGAAAAAGAAACCCAGTTGCAATTGTGACTGGAGGTCTGGGTAGGGTGTGGGATCGCTCCTGCCTCCCAATATGCAAAATATGCCAAAAAATAGATTGAAAATATACACTGAGAATTTATAATACAGGTTGTCCTTGACTTATGCCCATAATGGAGCCTGCCCATTACAAGTGTAAATCATGACAGTTGTAAAGCAGGCCACCATATGACCTATTTTTACAACTTTTTTTTGCAATGGTCATTAAGCAACTGCCACAGTGATAAAGTGATCTCCACGGTCATAAAGTGAATATCGTTCTTCACTATGGGCTGTTCTTGCCCAAATCCAGAAGTAAATGCCCATTTTTGGCAAAAATATTATAAAACAGTCACATGACAGTGAGATGCTACAAACAGCCATAAATACAGACCAGTAGCTGAGCACCCAACATGTGGTCATGCTGAAGAGGATCATAAGTACCTCAGAAGTATTAAGTACTTCAGAAGATGGTCATAAGTACCTTTTGGGGGAGGATCCACTGTAACTGTTGTGGATTCTGCCCTTTTTATTCTATATGTAAAGTGGGAAACATTTTGGGTGCTTTGAAATGGATGGCCCATCTTCGTGCTGAAATTTGAATTTTAACCTCATGGGCTAAATTATTTGAGCTATGTTTAAAAAAAGTAAAAGAAGAAATGTTCAAAATAGCATACGTATTCCTATTTGAGTGCTATGCTGTTGAACTGAAACTTTTTAACATCTTCTATATGTGCAACCACAGAGATTACCGGTAAGTTGCTTTTGATTTTCCTTGAATGATGCAAATTCATATATCTAAGTGGCACAGTCCTGTTTCCTCTTTTCTTATCTGTTGCAGAAGACTTTGATACTTACAGTTATGAATATCTACAAAGATTCATGACATGGGAAAGCATGAGAAAAGTTAACAGTATATAAGACAAATAAATAATTACTATTAATATGCATGTATTGTTATATTTGCACGCTGCATTTTCACTCTAAAGACCAAGAATAAAATCCATCTTTCAAAAGTTTTCATAAAGCCTGATGGAGTCATAGCCAAAATCTCCTATCAGCCAATAAATCAGTTTTAAGCCATAAGAGATCAATAAACCTGATTTCTAAAAGCATTCATCCAGCCAAAGATTAGTAATGTAAGTTGATGATTAAAAGACTGGAAGTCTGGGTTTGTCTGTATAAAATTTTTATAAAGTCTTTTTAAAGCAGAATTGGGGGAAAAAATAACACATACAAGAAGTTTTTCATGGAAAGATTCATTTTTTCCTGATTTTTCAAGGTATCAGAAAGAAACATTATGGATAGGATTTTTGCTTTTGGTAAATAAGACCAAACTGAGGGGTGATTCAGAAAAACAAATGAACTTCCCTCTCTCTCCCTCTCTCTCCCCCATGCCCTCTCTCTGATATCCTGAAAATATCAGTATTTTCAGAATCTGAAAGAAATGTTTAACCTTGTTCTGTTAGTGTGTACGTAAGCATTTTGAATCTTGAAATTTTGTTTTAGGATTGTCGTTCTGAGGCGATGAGCATAGACACTATGTGCACTTGGAAGGTGGATGGTATAATGGCTATTGCATTGTAAATATACTTGGGAAGATTGGAAGTACTCCGTTCCTAGTGTGGCTTTTTATACAACATCACAGCATCTTTCAGAATGTGCAGGCATCACAGTACTGCTCCAGTCAAGATAACATAGCCAAGTGGAGACCACATGCTGTGGAGCATATTGCAATGCAACTGAAAGGCAGATGGATCTGACAGAAATCTGAGGCCCTCAGACGTTGACATTGTAAAAAAAAAGAAAAGAGCCTCTAGTCTTACAGTTTGGAGGGTTAAGATAAACTAGAGTTTTGCCTTTACTTGGTGGAAGCAGCCTCACTGATCTTTCCAAGGAATCCCTTACTAACATCTCCTGTGTTTTCTTAGATTTACCCCCGCCAGTTTTGGCAGCGATAAACTAATTACATGTCGTGCATTTTTAATGATATAATCTCCCATCATTTTCCTAGAGAAGTGTAATCTTCTTTTCAAACAAATCTGGCGTGTGTGGCCAAGGCACGCATTGTGAAATGTATGGTTTTCATTAAATCCTTTTGTTAGAAATAGACTTTGCCCTGAGAAAAGTGGAAGGGAAGGATGAAGAAGGCAGACGAAGGGTGATGAGCAATTGCAATAATAAGGCCACACACTGTCCACCTAGCATCCCATGGAGCTTTTTGCCAAGTTGGGTTGTGTGACTTCTTCTGAGATGGGGAGCGGAGAGACAAAAAAATATAAGATCAGTACCTTCAAAGTGTCTGAGGTAGACGACTAGCTGGTTTTTAATTTTTCATGGAAAAGCAAGACATTTTGTGGGATTGTAGAGATAAACAGAGACTATGTCAGGAATGCAGCCCTATTCATTAAGTTGAAACAAACACTTGGAATATTCTATAACAGTGATGGCGAACCTTTTAGAGACCAAGTGCCCCAAAACTGCCCTGCCCCCACTCCGCGCCCCACCCTGCCCGCAGGGCCACCCACTGCCTCCACGATCCACCGCAGCAGATTGCCCAGACAGCCCAGCAGCACTATGGCGGCCATGTCCTCCGCCCACACCCCGCAGCATCATTTGTGCGTGATGGGGTTAGAGGGCGGAGTCTTGTCCCTGCTGCTCGGCTGCCATGTCCATGGCTGCACTGCTCTGCGCAGGGGGCAACTCTCCACCGAGGGAGCTGCTGTTGAGGAGGGGGCCATGGGGGAGGCGGGGCTGGGGCAACAGTACACGTGCCCACAGAGAGGGCTCTGAATGCCGCCTCTGGCACAGGTTCGTCACCTCTGTTCTATAACCAACAGCTCTGACGAGCTCACCAATGCAGTTTAAAGCCCTTGGTTAAATTCACAAGGTGAATTGATTTGGAAAATAGAGCAACATAGTGGAAGGAATGATGATGTGTCACAGACAGTGTCATATTCACATGGGAGCAGAACTGGAATTTTCCCGTTTTTTGTTTAAATTGGAGATAGTCTAGGAGGGTAGGTTTTGTGGGGTTTTGGTGGCTGCTTATGCCTTTTCAGAGCTTACACAACAGTGTTTCCGTGATTCGTAGTTTGAAACAATGGGAAACTATTTCAAGAATTTTCAGCAATTATAGGCAGAAGGTCTGCTGGGGACTCCAAACGTTTTCTCTTGCAAAAGCTGCTCGGATTATTTATTGGCTGCATTTTCATCCCACTTTTCAGAATGTTATTGCTTCCAAAGCAGCTACATCAATTAGAAGAGAGAAGGAAGCTTCCAGGAAAGCAGAGGGAATTAGAGGCAGAAGGGGAAAAAAGTTCTGTAAAACCAGAAAGGAAGGAGAGAAAGGGGTGAAGATTTCCAGGCAATCCAAGCGGGGCTGATTATCTCTATGCAGGCTTTCATGGCTCTTGGTCCTGTAGATGTTGAATGAAGCTACCTGTCAGTTTCTAAGCCAGGAGCTACAGTAGGTAGAGCTGAATGTGTTATCTCATAGAAAGGAAGAGCAACCTCTTCACAGCCATTCTTTCTCTCTAATGAAATGAGCTAGGCTGGTTTTCATTTTGATGTCCTTCTTGGAAAGCAATCTATGCAGCTCCTTCGGAGATGTTGGTATCTATTCAGATATATATGGTTTCCATCCTGGTCTTCATACCAGGCTGCATTATGTTAGAAGTAAGTCTTCATCCTGGTTCATCCAAGCCGGGAATAAATAAGCAAACATGGTGACTGCTTTGGGAAGAAGGTTACAGTTTATTGCAGAAGAAAGATGGTCCTTGCAAGAAGGAGCAGAGGAGAAGAAAGAAAGCGAGCACATGGGTAGAAGGTTTTTTATACCCCCTCTAGCCCTGTTTGGAATAGTTTCCTGTTCCTGTTTCCTGTTCCTGTGGCATGAACTTTGAGGCTATTTCTGAGTGTTTTTCTAGGCCTTGATATCTGTGGTTTAATCCTATTATCATATCCTGCTTCCCAGGTGATTGGGCTAATGACTCCTAGAGTTTGGGTGGGGCATGCAGATTTTCTCTTTGTCTTCTTGATTGCTCTGGCTTCAACTTTCTGATGGTTTTACATCTGCATCTGTATGGGGCTAGGTCTTGCTTGGGGCAGAGAGATTTGGAGCCAAAGTTGGTTTCTGCTTTTTAAAATACTTTTGAGGAAATATATATTTCTGCCCTTTT
>NW_015391609.1:0-6140 GCF_001527695.2 Protobothrops mucrosquamatus | reverse complement strand
TCTTCACATTAACCAGCAAAACAAACAAAACAGAAGTACTGCATTTCCTAGCTCAAAAAGCCCTGTATACATAGGGAAGACCTTCTTATGCACTGAACCCAGAAATGGAAGTTAGAAACACCAAGTTGTTTGCTTGCTTACCAATTTATCCTTGTTTGCAGCATTTCTGTACTGCCATCCCCACAAGGAGTCCTGCTTACTTATAAAAGTTGAACATAAATGCATTAAACACATAGCCATACCCAAATTCAAGGACCAGGAAGCAAGTCCTTAGCTCTTCATCCATTATAAGCTCTGCAGAAGAGTTGTAAGTATCCTCCAAAAGATTGTTTAGGGGTTCCCTTTTGGATCTCTGGAGGCAAGCCATTACAGAATAAACACCTGGGGGGTGGAAGTGCCCTTGTCCTCTCTTTCTTAGTCTTACTTGGGGGCATTCTCAGCATCTGGACAGACAGTTCTACCTGAAGTAGGCAGCTCTACAGATATAGAATCATAGGGCTGGATGGGATCTTGGAGATCTTCTAGTCCACAGATGTCAAACTCGTGACGTCACGTGACGTGTCGCGACGTATCGTGACTTTTTCCCCATTGCCGGCAATGGGATGGGCGCGGTTTTACGTGACGCATCCAGCCCGCAGGCCAGCAGTTTGACACCCCTGTTCTAGTCCAACCCTTTGCCTATGGCAGGAGTCCTTATACCACCTCGGACAAATGATTCTCCAATCTGTTGTTGAAAATCTCCAGTGATGGAGCATCCACAATTTTGGGAAGCAAGCCGTTCCATTGATTAATTGTTCTCACTGTCACATATCTAAGAGTCAAATGATACAGGATTTTATAGGTTGAAAGCAACAATTGAAATTTTACTCAGAAAGTTATTGGTAGGCAATGCAATCCCTGAAGAACGTAGGGCATGAAGAATAGTTCACACCTGCCAAGAAGCAGGCTGCTCTGTTCCAGCTGCAGTTTCTGGGTCAACTTCAGAGGGACATCTTTGCCGTACAAAAGCAAAGACAGAGATGTCCTTAGAGGAGAACAATTGAGCATCCAAAAAAAAAAAAGGTTTCTGCATACTGAAGTTAGGTTTGATGGAGAAGGTCACTTCCACCAGACATCTCTCTCTGCTAGTTCTAAAGTCATAAAGCTGTATTATGGATAGAAGTGGAAAGGGGTGGTTGAATTCTTGGCTACATTCCCAATCCAGGAAGGATGAAACTTTGTACTACCTTCTTTGCTGAAGGCCCATTATTATTAATGTATTTTAAAGCATGATAGGAAGTGATAGATCTCATTTAGTGCAAATATTTTGTTCCAGCAGTGTGATTTAAATCAATGTCATAAATCTGACCATGTAAGAACTAGAAGTACAAATAGTCTTCAATTTACAATCCTTTAATGACTGTTTGAAGTTACAACTGCACTGAAAAAAAGTGACTTACAATAAGTCCTTGTATTTATGACCATCCCCAAGCATCCCCAAGATCAGGTGCTTGGCAACTGGCATGTATTTATGATGGCTGCAGTGTACTGGGGTCATGTGACCTCCAGCTGGCTTCCAACAAGCAAAGTCAATGGGAGAAGCTGGATTTTCTTAGTGACTGCATGATTCACTTAACAACTACAGTGATTCTCTTCAGCCATTCAACTGTGGCAAAAATAGTTGTAAGTTCAGGCACGACTTACTTAAACAACCAGCTTGCCTAGCAACAGAAATTCTGGTCCCAATTGTGGTTATTAATGGAGGACTACCTGTAGACAATTTTAACACATCCGCTTGTTTTCTTTCTCAAAGCTTAACACAATTTTACTAAAAATCCAAAAAGTGGCATGTCTCACTGGATGGAAACAAGGTGTGAGCACTTGCACTGGCCGTCCTTATTAAACACAATAATTGTTGCATTTGTTTCTGGTTGAAAAGTCACCTAATGCAGTCTCTTGGCACAGTATGAAGCCTGCAGTAAGATGGAGACATTTTTCAAACTTTCTCCAGAAAGTTTGGACTTTCTGTCATGGACTATCATGGCTATATTTTCCATAGTTAAGATTGTCTTCTCTGAAAGTATTTAGTTTTTTTTTTTTTAATACTGTACTTGGTTAGAGCTTAAGTCGTTTCTGATCTCCTTTAAAAGAATAGGCAGAAAAATCAATAAAGCAAAGCTGCAGTTCTTCCCAAATCAAATTGAGGTGGTTGAGGAGGCTTTCTCCTTACCTTCCAAATAATTGTAATTCAATTTTATATTTCATACTAAGAAGGATTCGGTCTGTCTCTATGTCAGCTTCAAAAAGGGAAAAAAAACTCATCTCCTTCAAAATCCATTGATTAAATCTTTGGTTTAACTCACATATTTGGAGAAAATAGGACATCTACATCTGAAAATAGCCCTTGCTTAGCAACTGCGTTGTTTAGTGATTTTTGGAAGTTATGACAGTGCTAAAAAAATACCTTAGAGACCAGTCCTCACATTTATGACCACCTCTCATTTTCACTTGTTTATTTACCCCATATCAAAATATTCTCAAAGAGAAAAAAAAACAATCTCCATTCAGCTGTAGGAGGTTGTGTGAAGCAAACAAAAACTGAGGTAAAATCAGAAGCACAGTCATAGTGGTATGGTTTCCACTCAGCAACTGCTTTACTTAATGACTGAGTTACTGGTCCCAATTATGGTGGCTAAACGAGGACTACCTATAATAGGTTTTAATAAGTAAATACATGGAAATGAGGACTGTTTTGTAGTTCAAACAGTGCAAGTCCCAGGAATGAAATTTTCCAAATCAAGTTTTCTGGCCCTAACCGAAATGAAGAAAGTGGTTATATAAGTAACATGTGTTTTTGCTTTTGTGACTTTTGTAGAATATATGAACCATTTCTGAGGGTAATATAAGTGCTTTAAATTGCTGTTATCGGGTAGTATTGGCAAGATTGCAAGAGATTAGCCTTCTCTTAAGGCACTTTAACCACCCACTCATTTGTACAATTTGAGTGGGTATTAGTGAGAGATAAAATCAACATTTTCCACTTTGCTCAAAGTAACTGGAGCATAGTCTTCTTCAGTAGTTTGTCTAAGGGAACAATATAATTCATCAGCTCCAAACTAAAAGAGTGAGATGCATCATCATGACGCTGAAAAAAGACGCTATGTGTTACAATTTTTTTTAAAAAATGAGGAAAATTTTCCCCTTAGCACAGGGGGGTCAAACTGCCGGCCCACGGGACAGACGCATCACGTGAAAGCCGCGCCCACTCTATTGTCGGCAATGACAAAACACTCCTGATACTTCGCATGACATCACGTGATGTCGTAAGTTTGACATGTCTGCTTTAGCACATTTTCATAATCACCAATTGAGTGGATACTTGATCACTGATCTGAATCATGTTGTGAAAGAGCTCTAAATTGTACAGTACTTCATTTTTGCTATAAATAGCCTATAGTAATGAAAGCTAATTTAAATGATACAAGGCATTTATTTATTTATATCCTGCCTTTATTGTTTTTAAAAAATAACTCAAAGTGGCAGACATATCCAACACACCTTCCTCCTACTATTTTCTCCACAACAACAATCCTATGAGATGGGTTGGGCTGAGAGTGAGAGTCTGAGAGAAGATCACCCAGCGAAGGCAGGACTAGAACTTACAGTTTTCATGGCTAGGGTGGGACTAGAACTTACGGTCTTCCACTTTCCAGCCTAGTGCCTTAACCACTGGGCATTATAAAAATAAAGTTATTGAGGTGAGTTTGTGCAAGCATAAGAAGATGGTCCTGGTCCTATCCATTCAGTCATTTTAACTCATTGCCCATCTGAAGGAGATCCATTGTAGTCCATTGAACCCCAAACATGGTTAGTTGTAGTCCATTGAACCCCAAACCTGGTTAGAGAACCAGCACTGATGCATGGATATTTCCTGCAGTTAGATAGGAATTGTGGTTTCTCCAATTCTCCCTCAGTGTATGGAACTATTTTTTATTGCGAGCGAACTGAACAATCTTTCAGAGTTTCCAAACTTTCTAACTAAATTTGATCTGCTGGCTTCTAAAGACTCTCTCTCTTTTTTTTTTACTAACACTCTTTATGTGACCTTCAACTGGGAAATCTACAATACAATTTCCAGACTTAACAACTTGTTCCCTTATTTGACTTTCTGTGGCCACCTTTAAATAAATTACATTCACTTTGGCTTCCCTTTTGTGTTCAAAAGTATCTGCGCTGAATTCCCAGAGCAGCTCCGTTGCATTTAACCACTGAAGGTGAATCATATTATACCTTGTGATGAATGAATTTTTTAGATAAAGAATGTGCACAGTTGGAGGTACTGTATATCAGAGTGGGAAAAGGGACAGGAATTTCCCAGATGGGTGGACGGCATTTTTCTCAAAATTAGTTACACTTATTGTTATGCACTAACACTTTTAAATAATTGTGCTTTTTTTCTCACATACACAGGGATTTCAGCTTAATAATTTATATTTCTTATAGAGCTTTTTGCACTTTGTTTATGCATCCATCCTTCAGATTCACACAGGTATTCCTTGTCACAATAGGCTCATTCCATTGCATAGCTTCACTACTTTTGTTTCTTGAGTTTGCTTCTAACCTAAAGAAGGGAACAGAAAGAGCTTCTTGATCTTCTAGCATCTTTCTCAAACTGTTCTTGTTGACATGGGTTCAGCTGTTTCCAAATGCAGCTGTTTTTTCTACCAGGAAGTACGTTCAGTGGATCTCTTTTTCTCATCCTGCTTTGTCCTGTTAAATCCTCCCTATAGATTCCTTCTTCATGGACAGGTAGTTCTCAACTTGCAACCATGTTCAAAATTATATCAGCATAAAGTGATTTATGACCGTTTTTCACCTTTACCACTGTTGCAGCATCCCCATGGTCATGTGATCAAAATCTGGACCCTTGACAACTGGCTCATATTTATGACGGTTCCAGTGACCTGGGGTCACGTGATTCCCCATTTGTGACTTTCTGTCAAGCAAAGTCATTGGGGAAACCAGATTCACTTACCAACAGCGTTACTAACTTAACAACTGCCGAGATTCACATAACAACTGTGGCAAGAAAGGTCATACAATAAATGGGTCAAAACTCACTTAACCACTTTCATTTAGCCACAAAAATTTGGGACTCAATTGTGGTCATAAGTCAAGGATGACCTGCACTGAAGCCATGATGGTATATTGGCCGAGAATTAGGGGGACGATAGAGTAACACTTGGGGGCAGCTGGATTGGAGAATTCTGACATAGAAAATCCAAATCCTGCAAGAGCTGTATTCTTCAAATTATTTTCACTAGAAAGTATGGTAGCTTTGGGAGGAAGAAAGGCCAATCAAAAAGCCACTGAAAAATGATGTCTAGAGTTCAAGTTAGGCATGAGAATCCTTTGAGAACAGTTTGGAATGATTAGACCAATAATGCATTAAAACGACAAAAGGGGAATTGATTCATTGGCGTTGCCGTCATTTCTCTTTTCCACTTTACTTGCATTTCCTGCCCTGACTACATCCTAATAAATAATAAAAATAGCAATGTTTGGCTGTAGCGTTCAATACTGTGCAGTGACATATGTGAAGCCTTGCATCTGACATTCATAAACTTAAGTGCCTACTACTTGCATTGCTTTATTGCTGTTGGACCTTTCAGCACAAAAGTAAAAGCACAGAAACCCTTGTAACATTCTGATTATGATTGCAGCATTTATCATTTTATAAGCGAAGCACAAGTAGCTTCTAGGCTGAAATTCACTGCACTTGTGCTGGTAGAAGTTCCAACTTTCATCTGTTAGTTTAATACGAGTTCTAATTTCATTACCCCACAAAATCCCTAATACTTGTGTCATACAAATCAGGGCTCAATTAAGCAGCTTGCTGTAGAATATCTTCATCTACGGCTATAGATGGAGACACTATGCTGGGTTCTTTTCTATAAGATAAGTTTGGTAGAAATTAGATTTATGACAGGCATTTACAAAATATACCGGATGTTAATAGTGGCTGAAACACCTGCATCATAGTGGTCACTTCTTTATGTTGTTCTTTTGTATCTTACTTCAATTTAATTCTTTCCAAATAATCTTTAGATTTTAACCCTGAAACGTTTTCATTGTTGACACTTGGTTGCCTTTGTTTTACA
>NW_015391608.1:41034-65999 GCF_001527695.2 Protobothrops mucrosquamatus | reverse complement strand
GGAGTCAACAGGGTGGCAGGAGGTCCTCGCAACCGGTTCCAGGGAAGGTCCAAGGAGACCCACTTGAGGAAACAGGCGAGGTGAAGACCCTTCTAAGGGGACCCGTTGGGCAATCGAGACGCCCGCAAGGTCACAAGGGAGAAAGAACAGGCCGTCATAAATCTCCCGGCGAGACTCTGAGGAGGTGTTGATGTGTGAGAGTTGTGGCCTTCATATCTCAAAGGGGCTGCTGGAATGTCGAGGTCAGGAGAAAATATCTGTAGCAAAGTTTCTCAAGCGCCACAAGCTGAAGAGGGGTGGACTTCAACTCCCAGAATCCCCCAGCCAGCCAGCCAGCCAGAAGCTGTGAGGTAGGTGGACTTCAACTCCCAGAATCCCCCAGCCAACCAGAAGCTGTGAGGTAGGTGGACTTCAACTCCCAGAATCCCCCAGCCAGCCATCTGTGAGGTAGGTGGACTTCAACTCCCAGAATCCCTCACCCAGCCAGAAGCTGTGAGGTAGGTGGAATTCATCTCCCACAATCCCTCAGCCAACATGGCTGGTTGGGAAATTCTGGGAGGTGAAGTCCACCTATTTTAAAATTGACAACTTGGAGAAGCAACAGTCTAGCAAGCCTGAGCAGGCAGGGGGGGATTCTGGGAGTTGAAGTCCACCCATCTTCGACTTGTCGAAGTGGAGTCATACCGGCCGATGTGCCCCTGAAAGGACAACGGCGAATGTGTTGAAGGTTGAAGGAAGCGTGGAATCCCACCAAGGAGAACTACTCCACATAGCAAAATCTTCTGCTACTCCACCGAGTTTCCACTGCAAAGTGGGAAGCAGCTTTTACCCATCTTTCTCGTCATGGTTGTTAAATGAATCCTTCTGTCGTTAAGCGAATCCAGCTTCCCCCCATGACTTTGCTTGTCGGAAGATCGCCAAAGGGGATCATGTGCCCTCGGGACGCTGCGACCGTCATAAATACGAGTCAGTTGCTGAGCCTCCAAATTTTGATCCTGTGACCCCGGGACGCTGCGACCGTCATAAATACGAGTCAGTTTCCAAGCGTCCGAATTTTGATCCTGTGACCCCGGGATGCTGCAACCGTCATAAATACGAGTCAGTTTCCAAGCGTCCGAATTTTGATCACGTGACCCCGGGACGCTGCGACCGTCATAAATACGAGTCAGTTGCCGAGCGTCCGAATTTTGATCATGTGACCCCGGGATGCTGCAACCGTCATAAATACGAGTCAGTTTCTGAGCATCCGAATTTTGATCACGTGACCCCGGGACACTGTGACCGTCATAAATACGAGTCAGTTGCCGAGCGTCCGAATTTTGATCACGTGACCCCGGGACGCTGCGACCGTCATAAATACGACGTTGTAACTCCGAACGGTCACCATTATAAGTCGAGGACTCTCTGTGATTTAACGCTGCTCCTAGGGACGATGTTTGCTATTTTATTAAGGGGGGGGGAATTGAGTACGCAGGAACAAATTCCCTGCAAAAAAAAGTTCATAAAGGCAACTGTATGTCTGCCTGTCCCGGGGAGGATACCGACAAACACACCGATAATCTAATTCTCCGGATCTCCCAAAACCTCTTTTCTGCCACGGATCGATTGCAACTGATTAAAAAAAAGTGGAGAGAGAAATGAAACCCAGCGAAGGCCTTTCAGGGGATAAATATAAATGATGGGGTGGGGGTTACGGATGAAGAGAGACAGGGGCCAGCTTAAAGTCCAGGGATATGATGTAAAATAAATAAAATAATAAAATAATATAAAATAGTAAGATAAAGTAAAATAAAATAGTAATAAATGAAATAAGAGGAAATAAATGAAATAAAATGAAATAATAATATCAAATAAAAGAGTAATAAATGAAGACCAATAATAAAAGAAAAGAAAAATAAACGAAAAATAAAGAAATAAAGCTAAAAAAAGGACAAAAAAGAAATGAAATAACAAAATAAACTAAGAAATCAAAATAAATTAAAAAAGGAATAAATGAAATCAATATAAAAGGAATAAAATGAAACGAAACGAAATAACATTATAAAAATAAATGATAAAGTAGGATAAAGTAAAATAAAATAGGAATAGATGAAATACAATGAAATAAATGAAATAATAATATAAAATAAAAGAGTAATAAATGAAATGAGATGAAAGAGTAATAAATGAAGTCAAGTATTAAAACAAAAATAAAGAAAGGAAATAGGAAATAAAATAAAAAAATGACGAAAAGGAAATAAAAATAAAATAACATAAAATAAGAAATCAAAGTAAAATAAAAAAGGAACAAGTGAAATAAAATGAAATAAAATAAAACAATAATATAAAATAAAACAGTAATAAATGAAATAAAATAAGAGTAATAAATGAAGTAAAATAATAAAATAAAAATAAAGAAATGAAATAAGAAAAAAAATAAAAAATGACAAAAAGGAAATGAAATCAAAATCAAATCAAATAAGAAATCAAAATAAAATAAAAAAGGAATAAATGAAATAAAATGAAATCAATAAATTGAAATGAAATGAAATAAGATAAAATAAAATAGTAATAAATGAAATAAAATAAAATAAAATAGTAATAATGAAATAAAATAAAAATAAAGAAATGAAATAAGAAATACAATAAAAAATGATAAAAAGGAAATGAAATAAAAATAAAATAAAATAAGAAATCAAATCAAATGAAAATGAAATAATGAGGTAAAATCCAATATAAAAAAAATGAAAAAAAAAATGAAATAAAAATCCAAAAATCCAAAAATTCTGATCTCCAGAGATGTAAAATAACAGAATAAACTGAAATTAAATTATGAAATAATGAAATAGATAGAACGGAATAAAAATTAAATTAAAAAAGGAAACAAGAAAAAATAAAAAAGGAAAAAAATGGGACAAAAGGAAATTAAATAAAAAGAGAATAGGAAATCAAATCAAACCCGATAAGAAAATAAGAAATCAAATAAAATCAAATCTAAACGAAATAATGAAATCAAATCCAATAAATAAAACAAAATTAAAAAAAAGAAGCAATGAAACAAGATGAAATAAATTAAAAATAAAACAAAATAGGAAATGAAATAAAATAAAAAGTGAGATAAATAAAACAAAATAAGAAATAAAGGGAGATTAAAAAATGGAAGGAAATGAAAGATATTTAATCCCCATCGGAGACGGCGAAAGAAAAGATGGGGTCAGGGTTGATTATGACATGAAAATTGGCCTAGCCGATATTTGGCGTAGAAAAAGCCAAATCTGTAATTCTTTTATGGAAGGAATTAAAATTTGATATAATAATAATAATAATAATAATAATAATAATAATAATAATAATAATAATAATAATAATAATAATAATAATAATAATAATAATAATAATAATAATAATAATAATAAAGTTGGAAGGGATCTTGGAGGTCATCTAGTCCAACCCCACGCCATATATTGTGGCGTGTTTCTTCTTGGAGTCTGGTGGAATCCTGAGCATGGAAAAAGTTTAAGTCATACTTTAAAACTGTTCTCAACCTTGGTCACTTTAAGACAGGTGGACTTCAGTTCCCAGAATTCCCCAGTCAGCTTTGCTTTGCTGGGGAATTCTGGGAGTTGAAGTCCACCTGTCTTAAAGCGACCAAGGTTTGAGAAACTGGATACAGTCCTTAAAAGTAGAAACACGGCGGGAGTCCAAAATGTCCGTTGCTAAGAGAGACAGTTGCTAAGCGAGTTTTGCCCCGTTTTACGGCCTTTCTGGCCACCGTCGTCGCTAAGCGAATCGCTGCGGTTGTGACGGGCTTCCCCGTTGACTTCAAAAGGTCGCAAAAGGGGACGCTGCGACCGTCGTAAATACGAGTCAGTTGTGCCAAGCGTCTGAACTTTGATCACGTGACCACGGGGGAGGCTGCCACGGTCGTAAGTGTGAAAAATGGTTTTTTTTCAGGGCCGTTATCACTTTGAACGGTCACTAAACAAATTGTTGTAAGGCGAGGACTACCGGTATTGGGTCGTGGGGGGGCTGGCTTGATCCAGAGAGGCTCCCCCCCTCCCCGAAAGCTCCTTCTGCGCCTCTCCCAGCCACTCACACGTATGCAACACGCTACAGACCGCTCGGAGACCCCCGAGCCCCCCCCAGGCCCCCAGGCCATCCCTCCAGTTGCCGGAGTAACTAATGATGGAGAGGTTGCTAATTGATGGAGGGGCCCAGAGGGAGGACTCGCCTGGTTGGGGAGGGGGGCTAGAGTACCCAGGCTGCCCCCCCACCGCCTTCCCCCCCCCACTGCCTGCTCCTGCAAAAGGGGTCAGGGGCTCTGCTGGAATTAGAGGAGGGGGGAGAGGAGATGAAATGGAAAGCGACAGCTCAGGAAAGGAGCTAACGAGCATCAAGGAGAGGGGAGGGGGTGGGCAGGGGGGGCCTTCGAGACCCAAGCGGGACCCCCGGAGTGGGGGTCAAATTCCAGCCTCTGGGAACTCTCCCCGGACACCTGACCACCGGCCCCCCTGCCCCCCAGATGCTCTGGGGTCCAACTCCTCCCCCTGGCAGGGAGGGAGGGGTCCCGGAGCCCGACTCAGGCCGAGACCCCCAACCCCAAGGTCAGAGAGGGCCCCCCCTTGCTTGGGCCAGATGCAAAGCTCCCCAAATGTGGGGGTCCCGGCTGGCTGCGTCGTTCCCCAACCTGGGCCTTTCTAAGGGCTGGGGGGCCCAAAGGCGATGTGGGGAACTGGCCCCCTTTGCGACTACAAACCCTCCAGTTCCTTCCTTCCTTCTTTCTCTATTTCTCTCTTCTTCCTCTCTCTCTCTCCTTTCTTTTTTCTTTTCCTCTTTTCCCTTTTCTCTCTCTCTTCTTTCTTTCTTTTTTCCTTCTTTCTTTATTTCTCTATTTCTCTCTTCTTCTCCTTTCTTCTTTCTTTTCCTCTCTTTTCCCCTCTTTTTCCCTTTCTTTTTTCTTTTTTCTGTCTTCTTTCTCTTTCTTTTTTCTTTCTTTTTTTCCTTCCTGCCTTCCTCTCCCTTCCTTCCTTCCTTCCTTCCTTCCTCTTCTTTCCTTCCTTTTTCTTTTTCTTCCTTCTGCCCTCCGTCTTCCTTCCTTCCTTCCTTCTCTATTTCTCTCTTCTTCCCCCCTCTCTCTCTTCTTTCTTTTTTCGTTTCCTCTTTTCCCTTTCTTTCTTTCTTTCTTTCTTTCTTTCTTTCTTTCTCTTTTCCTTTCTTTTTCTTTCTCTATTTCTCTCTTCCTCTCTCTTCTTTTTTTCTTTTCCTCTCTTTTTTCCTGTCTTCTTCCTTCCTCTCTCTCTCTCTCTCCCTTTCTTTCTTTCTTTCTTTCTTTTTCTTCCTTCTGCCCTCCCTCTTCCTTCCTTCCTTCCTTCCTCTCTCTCTCTCTCTCTTTTCTTTCTTTCTTTCTGTCTCTTTCTGTCCCTTCCTTCCTTCCCCCTTTCTCTCTTTCTCCCCCACCCCTCCTCACATGCTCCCCCCTCCCTCCAAGGCCAAGCAGGAATTTAATCTCTCTTCTGGTTAAATATTAGAGAGTTGCCCCCTCCCTCGCCCACCCCCTGGCCCTGTTGCATGACCCTCCGGCCGGCTCTGCCCTGTTCCAGCTCGCTGGACTGAGACCTCTCTAATTCCCATTTGTTGAGGGGGGGGAGATAAGACGGGGGGGGGGGCGGTCCGGTGGCTTCACCAACTTCCCCTTAACAAAATCATGAATTTCCCCCTGGCCAGCCCTGCCCAAAAGCCGGGGGGGGGGGGAAGCCTTCTCCCCACGGGGGGCCCCTTGTTCCACAGCAAGCAAGTGGGGGGGTGGCCTCGGACCCCAAAACACACCCAGGATAACCAAAGACCCCCCCCAACTCCGCGCAGGACTTCCTTCCTCACCACAACCACACTGCCAACCCATCCCTTGGGAATTGCTTAGCCACAATTGCTTTGGGGTGAGGTAAAACGAAGACCCTCTGTGCATGCTCAGAGGCCTCCCTTTCCAGAGTTGGGAAGGAATATTTGGAATAAAGCCAGAGCCCATTGGCTGGGAGACAGAGACCTGGGTGGCATTTTATGACGCCTATATTGTATTATATTCTATTACGGGCAGTCCTCAGCTTAACGACCGTTCATTTAGTGACCGTTCGAACCTGACCAGGTGACTTAGGGCCGTTTTTCACACTTAACGACCGTCACAGCGTCCCCGCAGGGTCACGTGATCAAAACTCAAGACGCTCGGCAACCGACTCGTATTTGTGACGGTCGCGGCCTCCGCTTTTGCGACCTTCCGACGAGCAAAGTCAAAGGGGAGGGGGGCAAAACATCTCTGGCAGGTTGTAAAAGGGGGGGGCAAAACTCCCTTCGCTGTCTCGCTTAGCGAGAAAAAATTGGGGGGGGTCCCTTGCGGTCGTAAGCCGAGGACCTGGGTGTCGTTCGACCACCCCATTAATGCTGTCAAACCTTGTTGCTGAATTTCATGGGGGAAAAAGGGCTTAAAAGCCAGGAAAAGAGGCCGAAAGAGGTGGGTGGCCATGCAGAAACACACACACACACACACACACACACACACACGGGGGGAGCCTCTGGAGGACCCCCCCCAAAGATGGAGGGAAACTGTCTTTTTTCCCAACCTCTGAACTGCCGTGTTTCTCAACAGGATAAGAACGGTGCTTAAAGATTTTCCAAGTCAGTGATTTGACCACGTTTGCATCCCCTGGCAATAATTAACATTGATTGGGTGGGTGGGTGAGAGGCAAAGTCCCTGGCCTAGCCTTGGGGAAGGGGAGAACGGGGTGTTAAGCCAGGGGTCTCCAGACCTGGCCACTTTAAGACTTGTGGACTTCAACTCCCAGAATTCCCCAGCCAGCTTGTTCAATCTCGGTCGCTTTAAGACTTGTGGACTTCAGCTCCCAGAATTCCCCAGCCAGCATGTTCAATCTTGGCCAATTTAAGATATGTGGACTTCAACTCCCAGAATTCCCTAGCCAGCATGTTCAATCTTGCCTAATTTAACACTTGTGGACTTCAACTCCTAGAATTCCCTTTTCAGCTTGTTCAATCTTGGCCAATTTAAGATATGTGGACTTCAACTCCCAGAATTCCCTAGCCAGCATGTTCAATCTTGGCCAGTTTAAGATATGTGGACTTCAACTCCCAGAATTCCCCAGCCAGCACGTTCAATCTTGGTCCCTTTAAGACTTGTGGACTTCAACTCCCAGAATTCCCCAGCCAGCATGCTTAATCTTGGCCAATTTAAGATATGTGGACTTCAACTCCCAGAATTCCCTAGCCAGCATGTTCAATCTTGGCCACTGTTCTAAGTCGAGGACTAAATAAATAAAAAATAAATAACAACATCCCCGTCCCTTGGGTTCCAAGGTCTAGAAAGCGACACCGAGTGCGAGACACTCTCCTCAACCTAGCGTACCTCGCAGGGCTGTCGGGAAGAGCAAAGTGGATGGAGAACACCCACATCCCTTCCGGAGCAGCCCTTTTGGGTCCCCGTCCCAGCCTGTGTCTGGGGGGGGGTCCCTCTGACCCCCCTCCCCCAGCCCCTCCTGCCCCCCACCCAGCAAAAAAAAAAAAGGGGGGGTGGCATCTCCTTCCTTTCCACAAGCATTTTTCCCTGCCTGGCTCTGCCCCACACCTGCGTCAAATCCCTGGGGATTTTCCGAGCCTCGACTTGCCTCCTCCACGCCTTCTCCGCCGGCTACGTTCCCATTATTTCGGCTGCTCCCTGCCTCGGTTTCCCAGACGGAAAAGGCCGACGGGCAGGCATGTAGCAAGGATTCTCAGGGCCACTGAGCCCAGACCTGCACCCTTCTCCAGCCCCCACCCCCACCCCAAATTCATCCCAACCGGATCAGCGAGGACCCTTCTCTTTTTTTCTGGGAAGGGGGGGGCAAGATCCGTGCCCACCCCCCCTGGAAGGAGCAGGACATGCCTGGATCTAGGCCTAGTCCTCTGCCTCTGCTTCCCCTCCTCCTTCATGGCAGATTTAATCTGATTTTTCCCAGGCGCTCCAAAGCTGCAGAGGAGAGGCTTTCCTCCTGGCAAAATGCGGAATTAAATTGCCGGGCCCTGTTTGACGTGGGTTGGCGTTTGGCGTGGCACGCCCTGCAACAGGGCCACCTCTCTAGATTCCCACCCCTTGGAAAGAGGCGATGAGGAAAGTCGGGAGGGGGGAGGCATCATCGAACGATGCCAAGGAAGGAAAAATAAAATCCTGACTATTATTATTATTATTTTTTCTGAGCACGGTTTAATACAGGGGTCTTCAAACTTGGCCCTTTGATGACGTGTGGACTTCAACTCCCAGAATTCCTCAACCAGCGTGAGGGAACTAGGACCCTTTGATGACTTGTGGACTTCAACTCCCAGAATTCCTCAGCCAGTGTGAGGGAACTAGGACCCTTTGATGACTTGCGGACTTCAACTCCCAGAATTCCTCAGCCAGTGTGAGGGAACTAGGACCCTTTGATGACTTGTGGACTTCAACTCCCAGAATTCCTCAGCCAGTGTGAGGGAACTAGGACCCCTTGATGACTTGCGGACTTCAACTCCCAGAATTCCTCAGCCAGCGTGAGGGAACTAGGACCCTTTGATGACTTGTGGACTTCAACTCCCAGAATTCCTCAGCCAGTGTGAGGGAACTAGGACCCTTTGATGACTTGTGGACTTCAACTCCCAGAATTCCTCAGCCAGTGTGAGGGAACTAGGACCCCTTGATGACTTGCGGACTTCAACTCCCAGAATTCCTCAGCCAGCGTGAGGGAACTATGACCCTTTTATGACTTGTGGACTTCAACTCCCAGAATTCCTCAGCCAGCGTGAGGGAACTAGGACCCTTTGATGACTTGCGGACTTCAACTCCCAGAATTCCTCAGCCAGTATGAGGGAACTTTGACCCCTTTATGACTTGTGGACTTCAACTCCCAGAATTCCTCAGCCAGCAGGCCTGGCTGAGGAATTCTGGGAGTTGAAGTCCACTAGTCATCAAAGGGCCAAGTGTGGTTTAATCAGAGGGGAGGGGGCAGGACGGTTCTGCCACCCTTCAGCCCGAGCCCCCAAATTGGCGACTTTGGAGAGCCCCGGAATGCCCACCAGTATAACCAGTATAACGGGGCAGGCAGAAGTGCCCCAGGAAAAGCTCTGCTCAGCAGGTGGGGCAAAGCCTGTTCCTTCTTCCGGGATGTCACCCCCGGGGCAGTAACTGCTAGGCGAAGGCGGCTTGGGTGGGGTGTTAGGCCCTGCCCGGCTTTCCGGGTGCTTTTAAGCCCTTAAGAGGTTGAGAGGATGATGGAGGGCTTGGAGGGGGCGGAGAAGGCAGCCTGTCTGGTCTTGAGAGGAGAGCAGCAGCTCCCAGGGTGGGGATGGTCCAGGTGAGGCTTGGGAGCAGCAGGCATGAATCTGGGGGGGATTTAACACGGGTGGACTTCAACTCCCAGGATTCCCCAGCCAGCAGGGCAGCCTTACGACCTGTGGACTTCAACTCCCAGAATGCCCCAGTTAACCCAGCTGGACTTCAACTTCCAATATTCTACAACTAGCATAGGTGGACTTCAACCTCCCAGAATTCCCCAGTTAACATTGGTGGACTTCAACTCCCAGAATTCCCCAGCCAGAATGCATGGACTTCCACTCTCAGAATTCCCCAGCCAGCAGGGCAGCCTTGAGACCTGTGGACTTCAACTCCCAGAATGCCCTATTTAACCCAGCTGGACCTCAACTTCCAGAATTCTACAGCTAACATAGGTGGGCTTCAACTCCCAGAATTCCCCAGCTAGCACAGATGGACTTCCACTCCCAGGATTCCCCAGTTAACATTGGTGGACCTCAACTCCCAGAATTCCACAGCCAGCAAGCCTGACATCACTTCCCAGAATTCCCTGAACAGCACAGGTAAACCAATTTCCAGAATTCCCCCAGCCCTGCATGGGTGGGCTTGAACTCCCAGAATTCCCTAGCCAGTTCACATGGACTTCAACTCCCAGAATTCACTAGCTAGCATGGATTGCACTTCGGTTACTATAATTCTCCAGGCTGCATTTATATGCTTCAACTCCCAGAATTCCCGAGCCAGAATGCATGGATTTCAATTCCCAGAATTCCCCAGACAGAACAATGTAAACCAGCTTCCAGAATTCCTCATCCAGCACGAGTGGACTTCAGCTCCCAGAATTCCCCGGCAAACATTGGTGGACTTAAACTCCCAGAATTCCTAGCTAGCATGGATTGCACTTCGGCTACTATAATTCTCCAGACTGCATTTATATTGTTCCGTTCCCAGAATTCCCCAGCCAGCATCCATGCACTTCAACTCCCAGAATTCCCCAGACAGAACAATGTAAACCAGCTTCCAGAATTCCTCATCCAGCACGAGTGGACTTCAGCTCCCAGAATTCCCTAGCCAGCGTGCTGGCAATGGGACATCCCGGCATGGGAATTCTGGGAGTTGAAGTCCACCCGCCTTAAAGTTGTCGAGCTTAAGAAATCCAGTTTCGGAGAGACTGGCGCCGTGATTTTGCAGAGCCACAAGAGAATTTTTCCACTTTGCAAATCAGAAACGCCGAATAAATTCTCCCTGAGCAGCTGGCTTGGTGGGAGCAGACCAGCCCCCCCACCCTCGCTTCAAAGATGGCGGCCTCCTTGAACCCGGGGCCACACCCGACAGATGTGCCAGATGCTGCATTCCGCCGCGGGAGGGGGAAAAAACCCAACCTTGAGCAATCTGGTTTGGTTTGTCCCCAGTGTGGCACCGTCTGGCATCCCATTTTCAAAGGGAGAAACCCTCTTTTTAATTCTAAGGAGTCAGCTTCACTTCTTGCATACATTTGCATGTCTGAACCGCCAGCCTCAAAAAGTGCAAGATCCTTGCTTTTCCAGGGAGGCTGCTTTAACCCTGGAAGTTTTGAAGAAGAGATTGGACAGCCATTTGTCTGAAACGGCATAGGGTTTCCTGCCTGGGCAGGGGGTTGGACTGGATGACCTCCAAGGTCCCTTCCAACTTTATTATTATTATTTTATTTTATATTTATTTTATTTTATTTATTTTATTATGTTATTTTATTATTTTATTTTATTATATTATATTATATTATATTATATTATTATTATTTTATTATTTTATATTTTATTTTATTTTATTTTATTTTATTTATTATTTTATTTTATTTTATTTTATTATTTATTTTATTTTATTTTATTTTATTTTATTTTATTTTATTATTTTATTTTATTTTATTTTTTATTTTATTATTTTATTTTATTTTATTTTATTTTATTTTATTTTATTTTATTTTATTATTTTATTTTATTTTATTTTATTTTATTTTATTTTATTTTATTTTATTTTATTTTATTTTACATCACATCACATCCCTGGATTTCAGAACTGCACATGTCTTTAATTAGCCCTTGGTGACTTTTTTCTCGATTTTATTTTATTTTATTATTTTATTTATTATTTTATTTTATTATTTTTATTTTATTTTATTTTAATTATTATTATTTTATATTTTATATTTTATATTTTATATTATTATTTTATATTATTTTATATTATTTTATATTTTATATTATTTTATATTTTACCTTTTACATTTTATATTATTTTATATTTTATATTTTACATTTTATATTTTACATTTTACATTTTACATTTTATATTATTGTTAACTCTGAACTGTTCGCTTGCAAAGTCTGTAATATTCCTGCCACCTTTTACGGCAGACAGTCACGGAACAGAGACAGGGAGCCTGTTCCGGATTTTGGGGCCTGGTTACCATTAACCCACCCCCAGCCCCCCCGCCAAAAATAAAATNTCAACTCCCAGAATTCCTCAGCCAGTGTGAGGGAACTAGGACCCTTTGATGACTTGTGGACTTCAACTCCCAGAATTCCTCAGCCAGTGTGAGGGAACTAGGACCCTTTGACGACTTGCGGACTTCAACTCCCAGAATTCCTCAGCCAGCGTGAGGGAACTAGGACCCCTTGATGACTTGCGGACTTCAACTCCCAGAATTCCTCAGCCAGTGTGAAGGAACTAGGACCCTTTGATGACTTGCGTACTTCAACTCCCAGAATTCCTCAGCCAGTATGAGGGAACTTTGACCCCTTTATGACTTGTGGACTTCAACTCCCAGAATTCCTCAGCCAGCAGGCCTGGCTGACGAATTCTGGGAGTTGAAGTCCACCAGTCATCAAAGGGCCAAGTGTGGTTTAATCAGAGGGGAGGGGGCAGGACGGTTCTGCCACCCTTCAGCCCGAGCCCCCAAATTGGCGACTTTGGAGAGTCCTGGAATGCCCACCAGTATAACCAGTATAACGGGGCAGGCGGAAGTGCCCCAGGAAAAGCTCTGCTCAGCAGGTGGGGCAAAGCCTGTTCCTTCTTCCGGGATGTCACCCCCGGGGCAGTAACTGCTGGGCGAAGGCGGCTGAAGGCGGCTTGGGTGGGGTGTTAGGCCCTGCCCGGCTTTCCGGGTGCCTTTAAGCCCTTAAGAGGTTGAGACGATGATGGAGGGCTTGGAGGGGGCGGAGAAGGCAGCCTGTCTGGTCTTGAGAGGAGAGCAGCAGCTCCCAGGGTGGGGATGGTCCAGGCGAGGCTTGGGAGCAGCAGGCATGAATCTGGGGGGGGTTTAACACGGGTGGACTTCAACTCCCAGGATTCCCCAGCCAGCAGGGCAGCCTTACGACCTGTGGACTTCAACTCCCAGAATGCCCCAGTTAACCCAGCTGGACCTCAACTTCCAGAATTCTACAGCTAACATAAGTGGACTTCAACCTCCCAGAATTCCCCAGTTAACATTGGTGGACTTCAACTCCCAGAATTCCCCAGCCAGAATGCATGGACTTCAACTCCCAGAATTCTCCAGCCAGCAGGGCAGCCTTGAGACCTATGGACTTCGACTCCCAGAATGCCCTAGTTAACCCAGCTGGACCTCAACTTCCAGAATTCTACAGCTAACATAGGTGGACTTCAACTCCCAGAATTCCCCAACTAGCACAGTGTCAGCCTGGACCCACGGCTGACACTGGAAGACCAGTTGTCGGCCGTGACCAGGGGGGCGTTCTATCAGGTACGCCTGATCTACCAGTTGCGGCCTTTTCTGGACCGGGACGCCTTGCGCACAGTCACCCATGCCCTTGTCACCTCCCGCCTGGACTACTGTAATGCTCTCTACATGGGGCTCCCCTTGAGGAGCACCCGGAGGCTCCAGTTAGTCCAGAATGCGGCCGCGCGGGCGGTGTTGGGAGGGACTCGTCGCTCCCATGTAACACCGCTGCTGCGTGAGCTGCACTGGCTGCCGGTGGCTTTCCGGGTGCGCTTCAAGGTGTTGATCATCATCTTTAAAGCGCTCCATGGCATCGGACCAGGATACCTCCGAGACCGCCTTCTGCCGCAGATTACCTCCCATCGGCCTGTACGCTCCCACAGGGTGGGTCTCCTCAGGGTGCCGTCAGCCAGACAGTGCCGGCTGGCGACCCCAAGGGGGAGGGCCTTCTCTGTGGGAGCCCCCACCCTCTGGAACGAACTGCCCCCAGAGATCCGGGTGATCCCTGATCTCCCTTCCTTCCGCCGCACCCTCAAGACGTGGTTGTTCCAGCAAGCGGGACTGGCCTAAGGGAAATTTTTAACTGGGTTTTTAAAAATAATTTTAAATTATATATAGGCCAAGTATTAATATTTTCTTTTAATTATGTTTTTTAACTATAGTATTTGGTATTTTGTATGTGTTTTATCAGCCTGTTAGCCGCCCTGAGTCCGCAAGGAGAAGGGCGGGATATAAATGCAATAAACTATAACTAACTAACTAACTTCCACTCCCAGGATTCCCCAGTTAACATTGATGGACTTCAACTCCCAGAATTCCCTGAACAGCACAGGTAAACCAATTTCCAGAATTCCCCCAGCCCCACATGGGTGGGCTTGAACTCCCAGAATTCCCTAGCCAGTTCACATGGACTTCAACTCCCAGAATTCCCTAGCTAGCATGGATTGCACTTCGGTTACTGTAATTCTCCAGACTGCATTTATATGCTTCAACTCCCAGAATTCCCGAGCCAGAATGCATGGATTTCAATTCCCAGAATTCCCCAGACAGCACATGTAAACCAACTTCCAGAATTCCTCATCCAGCACGAGTGGACTTCAGCTCCCAGAATTCCCCGGCAAACATTGGTGGACTTCAACTCCCAGAATTCCTAGCTAGCATGGATTGCACTTCGGCTACTATAATTCTCCAGACTGCATTTATATTGTTCCGTTCCCAGAATTCCCCAGCCAGCATCCATGCACTTCAACTCCCAGAAGTCCCCAACCAGCACATGTAAACCAGCTTCCAGAATTCCTCATCCAGCACGAGTGGACTTCAGCTCCCAGAATTCCCTAGCCAGCGTGCTGGCGATGGGACATCCCGGCATGGGAATTCTGGGAGTTGAAGTCCACCCGCCTTAAAGTTGTCGAGCTTAAGAAATCCAGTTTCGGAGAGACTGGCGCCGTGATTTTGCAGAGCCACAAGAGAATTTTTCCACTTTGCAAATCAGAAACGCCGAATAAATTCTCCCTGAGCAGCTGGCTTGGTGGGAGCAGAGCAGCCCCCCCACCCTCGCTTCAAAGATGGCGGCCTCCTTGAACCCGGGGCCACACCCGACAGATGTGCCAGATGCTGCATTCCGCCGCGGGAGGGGGAAAAAACCCAACCTTGAGCAATCTGGTTTGGTTTGTCCCCAGTGTGGCACCGTCTGGCATCCCATTTTCAAAGGGAGAAACCCTCTTTTTAATTCTAAGGAGTCAGCTTCACTTCTTGCATACATTTGCATGTCTGAACCGCCAGCCTCAAAAAGTGCAAGATCCTTGCTTTTCCAGGGAGGCTGCTTTAACCCTGGAAGTTTGGAAGAAGAGATTGGACAGCCATTTGTCTGAAACGGCGTAGGGTTTCCTGCCTGGGCAGGGGGTTGGACTGGATGACCTCCAAGGTCCCTTCAAACTTTATTATTATTATTTTATTTCATATTTATTTTATTTTATTTATTTTATTATGTTATTTTATTATGTTATTTTATTTTATTTTATTTTATTTTATTTTATTTTATTATTTATTATTTTATTTTATTTTATTTTATTTTATTTTATTTTATTTTATTTTATTATTTTATTTTATTATTTTATTTTATTTTATTTTATTTTATTTTATTTTATTTTATTTTATTATATTATATTATATTATTATTTTATTTTATTTTATTTTATTTATTTTATTTTATTATTTTACATCACATCACATCCCTGGATTTCAGAACTGCACGTGTCTTTAATTAGCCCTTGGTGACGTTTTTTCTCGGTTTTATTTTATTTTATTATTTTATTTATTATTTTATTTTATTATTTTTATTTTATTATTTTTATTTTATTTTATTTTAATTATTATTATTTTATATTTTATATTTTATATTTTATATTATTTTATATTTTACCTTTTACATTTTATATTATTTTATATTTTATATTTTATATTTTATATTTTATATTTTATATTTTATATTTTATATTTTATATTATTATAAAATGTAAAATATAAAATGTAAAATGTAAAATGTAAAATATAATAACAATTGAGACTTGACAAGCGAACGTTTCAGACATTATAAGGACGGTGGAAAATGCCGTCTGTCAGTGCCTTGTCTCTGTCCCTCGGACAAGGCCTAAAACCCCGGACCAATGGTAATTGGGTGGGGGTCGGGGGGGCGGTTTTTATTTTAAAAATAAAAAATAAAACGAGTTGATAAGTTTAGCTGTAGGCATTTTCCAGGCATTTCCCCACTTAGGTGTGGCTGGGCCAGAAGATTAACTGGCTTTTGAGAGAGAGAGAGAGAGAGAGAGAGAATCCACAAGGGTCCCTCGCTAAATCCGACTTTATTGCAAAATCTGACTTTATTGCACAAGGAGAAAAAAAATAAAATAAAAAACCCCTCGGAAAAAATCTGGATCGGTCACCCCTCAACTTAATTTATGACGGAGGTGCTTCCTCCGGCATTTCAAAGCATCTTTCTTGGTGACTTTGCAGACTTCCAGAATGTGGAAATTTAATTTCTCGGAAGCTTTTCGGCCCTCTGGAAAGAGTGGATAACGACAGCCGAAGTCCATCGTTTGCGAAGGCAGGCAGTCCTCGGCTTACGACCGCAACCGAGCCCAATGTTGCTAAGTGAAACAATTGCTAAGGGAGTTTTGCTCCATTTTACAGCTTTTCTCGCCACGGTCGTTAAACGAATCACTGCAGATTGCTCAATTAGTCAAACTTTTACGTTCAGTGAAGCCGGCTTCCCCCGTTGTTGACTCTGCTTGTCGGAAGGTCGCAAACGGGGACCACGTGACACACACCCCAGGAGACACCGCAACCGTCGTAACTGTGAGTCAGTTGCCAAGCATCTAAATTTTGATCACGTGACCAAGGAGATGCTGCAACGGTCGTAAAGTGTGAAAACCGGGCGTACGTCACTTTTTTCGGTGCCGTTGGAACTTGGGACGGTCACTAAACGAACTGTTGTAAGGCGAGGACTGGCTGTCGATGGAGAAGCCACACTCGCTGTTTTGCGGGATACCCTCGCTCTTCCCGAACTCCAGGCTAAGGAACGTCCTTGGTGAAGCTGGCACCGGATCGGCCCGGATCTTGACTCCGTCTTCTTGGAAAATTAGATTTTTTTGTGTGAACAGATTTGCTGGGGGGGAAAGCTTGGGTCTAGCCTGTCAGAGCGTGCACAGTCTTATTGCGCGAGATAAGCCAGGAGTAAACAGTGGTCTATAGTAAATGGTGGTTTATCTTAGACTATCTACAATATCATATACTGGGAACAATATACATACATGTGCTAATACAGCAGGATCCAACTAACCACAGTTATAGCAGGAAATGGAAGAGAGACAACACATCCCTTTATACAATGGCTCTTAAAGAGACTCAGACCCTGCTGGCTCTTAAAAAGTCTCAGACCCTGCTGAGTCACTCGCATCATTAAATCTTACATCTTACATTAGATAACTTGGTTAGCTGTTAAATCAATACCTTGACACAACCACCCCAAAAAAGATTGTAAAATCAAGCTGGTCAGGTGCCTGACCCGTTTTACGACTGTCCCAACTTAGGACCGTAAAGGTAAAGCTTCACTACAGTGGTACGCCTAGTTCTCAACTTACAACAATTTGTTTGGTGACTGTTCGAAGTTACAATGACACTAAAAAAAAATGATTTGTGTATGTCACTCACACTTATGACCGTTGTGGTATCCCCGTAGTTAGGGGATCAAAAACAGGAGCTCGGCTCGAATTTATGACGGTTGCAGTGTCCCAGGGTTACGTGATCCCTCTTTGTGACCTTCCAACAAGCACCGTCAATGGGGAAGCCAGATTCGCTTAACGACCGGGTTAGTTACTTAACAACCGCAGTGATCCACTTAACAAGAAGTCGCAAGAAAGGCGGTAAAATGGGGCAAAACTCGCTGAACAACTGTCTCACTTAGCAACAGAAATTTTGGGCTCAGTCGTGGTCGTAAGTCGGGGACTCCCTGTACGTTGAGGACTAGCTACATTACCAGCTTCCCAACTGATTGCTGGGAAATAATCAGGAGGGCTGAAGACTGAGAACACCACAGCTCGCAGAAGATCACAAATGCAACTTCATGGGAAAATGCACTCCACAAAAGAACACACCACCCACATCTCTTACCAAATTTGTGGGCAGAAAAACACCCCAGGGGTTCAACACATTTCTCGGGAATTACCAGCTATAAAGTTGCTATAAATACTTCCCTAAACCGTGGTTTGCTTCCCTTCAGCTTCTCCATTTTATTTGGATATAAATCCGTAGAATTTGCAAGCTCAAAACGCTTCCGGAGAAGTGATAAGAAACGGACACTCTGCGTGTAGAACAGCGCGTTTTGCACCCAAGACGGGGCCGTCCGCCTCCGAAACGGCTTGGATTTTAAATCATTGTGCGCCCCGGCTTTGGCGGGCAGGAATAGCCAAGATCCCAAAAGAGATCTAGAAGGGTCTCAACAAACTTGAACCCAGGGCCCTGTGTAACAAAATGAAATTCAATGGGGAGAAAAGTCAGGTTCTACATTTAGGAAAGAAAAACCAAATGCACAGGTATAGTATAGGTGGTACCTCGCTCAATAGTAGTAACTATGAGAGGAACCTTGGAGTCCTAGTAAACAATCACTTAAATAGGAGCCAGCTGTGTGTGGCAGCAGCCAAAAAAGGCCAACACAGTGCTGGGCTGCATTAACAGAGGGATAGAATCAAGATCACGTGAAGTATTAATACCACTTTACAAGGCCTTGGTAAGGCCACACTTGGAATACTGCATCCAGTTTTGGTCACCACGATGTAAAAAAGATGTTGAGACTCTGGAAAGAGTGCAGAGAAGAGCAACAAAGATGATCAGGGGACCGGAGGCTAAAACATACAAGGAACGGTTGCTGGAATTGGGTCTGTCTACTTTAATGAAGAGAAGGACGAGGGGGGACATGATAGCAGCCTTCCAGTATCTCAGGGGCTGCCCCAAAGAAGAGGGAGCCAAACTCTTCTCCAAAGCGCCCGAAGGCAGGACAAGAAGCAACGGATGGAAACTAATCAAGGAGAGAAGCAACCTAGAACTAAGGAGGAATTTCCTGACAGTCAAAACAATTAACCGGTGGAACTGCTTGCCACCAGATGTTGTGGGTGCTCCATCACTGGAGGCTTTTACGAAGAGATTGGACAACATTTGTCAGAAATGGTAAAGGGTCTCCTGCTTGAGCAGGGGGTTGGACTAGAAGATCTCCAAGGTCCCTTTCAACTCTGTTACTCTGTTTCTATTCCTCAGTCTGGTGCTCTTCCATCACACCAAAGGATAATTTCCCTCTTCCTATGACTGACAGGCATCAAAAGAAAATACCAACAGAGGTAATGTGGACACGTCACTTGACCACTGCTCTGCTCTAGTGCATCCCATTATTATGTTAAACAAGAGATATCCAGGGGGGTTTCTGAGCCCACGAGTCCTTTTGGATTCGTGGAAGGCCTTGGGAACGTCAACACACCCAAATGTAGGGCACGGCTAGGGGTCAGAGAGTGGAGCTCAACCCTGCTCACCCATCGAGCTAACAAACAAGCCAGCTTTTGCTCTGTGGCTGAAGCAGTTTGCGCTCAGATTATGCACTTCCCTGGAGACTTTACGATAACATATTATCACCGGGATTCCCGGACGCTCTGGCGACCCCAAAGGGACGTTTCTCACCATAGGTATACACACAAAGACAGAGGCAAAAATCAATCTTCAACCAGGCCTGGATTAACTTCACAGCTGTTTACCCACCACTGCCAACAGCCAGAGATTCTGTGGGTGAGCAAACACACACCTGTGGAGTTAGCACAACAAGCCACGGAGGCCCAACGGATACGAGACGAGATCCGAGCTTGTGATTATTTGTCGAAGCAAAATGCGCTTTAGGGTGACCTATAAACCCAGATGGTCTTTGCAGCTTATCATGCTGTCAATGGGCACGCACATTGCACCTTAGGTGGACCCAACAGTGGTCCACACCTGGGTTTAGGGCTTAGTGGGTTCTGGGAATGCTGTCGCCTACGTGGGGGCACACACACACAGACACACAGACACACCGGCACACACGCAGCGTGTAAGAGGCCCTTTTTTTGTTATCTGGCGCAAGGGAAGAGTGTGTCTCAAAGTGCACTTCCATGCTGCCTGCCTCTCTTTCCCCTTTTATATCCGAAGCGCCGACGAAGCAGCCGTGCGCAAAGCACTTTTAACTTCAGAGGCGTTCAAACCATTCGCGGCCTAATTAATAAGAGCCCATCGGCCGCACCGCCCCAAACACTCCTCTTTGCTCATAGGTGACACCGAGGGGGTTGTATTTATGCTCACAATATCCCACTGTTCTGACATTACAAGGCCCACGCAGGGTGGAAAAGATGGGTGTGTGTTTATGAATCCCACTCAGCTCCGCACGGCGACGGGTTACAACGGCTATATTTACCTAAAAGGAAGGCCAATTTATTTTTCCTCGAGAACTTATTGTTAAAACCTGGAGACTTACCACCGTTCGTTTAGCCACTCGGTTTTGCAACGGCTCTGGGAAAAAAATGGACCGACGGTCGGTCCTCGCAGTTACGACTGTCACAACCTCCCCAAAGACACAGGGTCAAAATACCGTCGCTTTGCAAGCGGTTTGCATTTATGACAGTTAACAACGTCTCAGGGTTACGCGATCACCACTTGCGACCTTCCCAGCCGAATTCCAACAACGGGAGAAGCCGGATTCGTTTAACGACCCCGTAATTCGCTTAATGGCCGCAGTGATTCCCTTAACCGCAGGGGAGAAAAAACCGGCCGTAAAATCGGGCATAACTTTGTAAAGGATGAAAATTCTCCTCCGAAGTGTGCTCGTAACTCAAGGACTACCTTCTCCATCATCCTGGTCTCCACCCACCAGGCGCTCGGGAGAAGCCACCCGGGAAAGCTTTAAAAAGATGAACAAGAGTGTCCATTTTTCTTTTGCAAAATTAAATGCTTAAATTCGGGATTGAAGTTCAGAAGAACGGCTCCCCCTTAGCTATGGTTTAATGTGAGTTTGGCCAGGAGGAAAAAGCCGATAGTGGCCATTTTCTCGTTCAAAGCCTGACCTCCCAGCGCCTGGTTTTTTTTGGGGGGGGGGTTTGCAGGTGCATCCAGTAATTGCACCCGAAACTCACACCAGCCTTGGGGACAAGCCAGCCAAGTGACACTCATCCCCACCCTTGATTTAACAAGAGAGGACTGATTTAAAAGTGCTCCCGGGGGGGCTGTCCCCCCCCTTTTCCACGAGGGTGAAAACCTGACTTGTGTCCCCGTTCGCTTTTCCGACTCGGCTCGCGACGGGCTCTCGAAATCCGTCGGGAGGCGTGAACGCCAAAATGAGAGCCGAGGGATGGAGGGCTGAGAAAAACCCAGCGAGGGGGGGGGCTGAAGGGTCTCTCTCTCTCTCTCTCTCTCCCCCCCCACCTTTCTTTCCACACACAATAGATTATGATTGACCACTTCGACAAAATGGACAGGTAATTGGACCAGAGAAGACAACCTAGCGGGCCAATTTGTGCGGTAAACCCACAACGGGCTGGGTGGCTGATTGCTGGCGAGAGAAAGACGAAGTGCAATTTAGCTGAATGCACACCGGGGGGGGGGAAGAGAGAGAGAAAAAAATATGATAATATGACAAGCGGTCGTCTTTCCCAGTTCCCCCATTTTGCCTCGCTGGGATGGATGGAGCCGTGTCCCAAACGAGTCTTCTTTGTCCAGAGTCTGTGTCCCCCCCCCACATCCTCGGTCTCACGACGAGGTTGGAAGGCCCTCGGTCGGGGTGTGAGACGCCGTCCCCCCCCCATCGGTAAAAGAGATGCCCAAGCATTGGGGGAAAAAAATCTATTTAAATTTTAACATTTATTTTCGGAACAAAATACGCGGACGAGGGGAAAAAATTAATAATACTAGCAGTGGCAATAGAACGAAGGAAGAAAAAAACCCCCTAGATGTACAGGTGGTCCTCGCCTTATGACCGTAACTGCACCCCAAACTTCCGTTGCTAAGCGAGTCAGTTGTTAAGTGAGGTTCGCCACATTTTACGACCTTTATTACCACCGTTGTTAAGCGAATCGCTGGAGTTAAGTTAGTAACACGGTCATTAAGCGAATCCGGCTCCTTCCATTGACTTTGCTTGTCAGAAGGTCGCAAAAGGGGATAATAATAATAATAATAATAATAATAATGATGATGATGATGATGATGATGATGATGATGATGATGATGATGATGATGATGATGATAATAATAATAATAATAATAATAATAATAATAATAATAATAATAATAATATTATTAATAAAGTTGGAAGGGACCTTGGAGGTCATCTAGTCCAACCCTTTGCTCAGGCAGGAAACCCTATACCATTTCAGACAAGTGGCTGTCCAGTCTCTTCTTAAAAACTTACAGTGTTGGAGAAGGAAGGAAGGAAGGAAGGAAGGGGGAAAAAAAGAATAACAGAATAACAGACTCGGAAGGGACCTTCCAGTGTTGGAGCATTCACAGCTTCTGGAGGCAGGTTGTTCCACTGGTTAATTGTTCTAACTGTCAGCCCTTACTCTGATGATGTCAACAACTAGTTGACGAAAGTTTAGTAATAAAGAAGGCTAATTTTATATCCCAGAGTTCGTCAATTTTATTTATTTTGAAATGTCTACACCTGGGATTCCAGTATTTAGAGTTATCATAGATAGATAGATAGATAGATAGATGATAGATAGATAGATAGATAGATAGATAGATAGATAGATAGATAGATAGATAGATAGATAGATAGATAGATAGATAGAGATAGATGATAGACAGGAATAGATAGATAGAGACAGAAAGAAAGAAAGAAAGAGAGAGAGAGAGAGAGAGAGAGAGAGAGAGAGAAAGAAAGAAAGAAAGAAAGAAAGAAAGAAAGAAAGAAAGAAAGAAAGAAAGAAAGAAAGAAAGAAAATGTTGCTGAGGAAATTTTACCCAGTCAGGCCTGCAAGGAAATATCTGAGCTCGGAGCGCCCTCCACAATTAAAAGCTCCAATTAACCCAAACAAGATAGAAAAATCCACTTAAAATCCCCCGATAGTGACATACAATTAACTCCAGCTTTAACCCCACCCTTAAATCTCGGGCCGTATCAGTTGCGCTTCTCATTTTTACAAGCTTTCCAAAAATTGATAATACTCCGTAGTAAATCCGAGATGCATTCCTTAAATACCTTTGAGGAAAAGTATCTTTTGGCATAAAATGATCCTGGGCGTTCGGTGCCACCGGGCGCCAGATGACAAATTCCGTTTTTTAAGGCACATAACGCAACTTCACAACATAATATATTCCCTTTCGTCGCCGGATGGAGACCGATACGGGTTTGAAACCCAAGCCAAGCGGTTTGGAGGGCAAAAAAACCAGATTGGGATAGATCGCTGCTATACCTCAACTTACAACGATCCATTTAGCGACTGTCCGAAGTTTCAAAAGCTCCGGAAAAAGGGACTTCTCGTTTTTCACAGTTACGACCGTTGCAGCGTCCTCCGGGGTCACGCGAGCAAAATTCGAACCCTTGACAACTGACTCGCGTTTATGACGTTCGCAATGTCCCCGGGGTCACGTGATCCGCTTTTGCGACCTCCCGACAATCAAAGTCGAGGGGGAAGTTGGGTTCGCTTTACGACCGTGTCACTCAGTTAACCGCTGCGCAGAGAAAGGGCATAAAATGGAGCCAAACTCACGTCGCAACTGTCGTGTTTAGCAACGGAAATTTTGTAGTCGTAAGCTGAGGATTTTTCCAGGCCAGAACAAAAAAACGACGCTCAAAACTTGCCACCATCTTTTTTTTTAACCCATCAACAAGGGTAAAAGTCATAAAACCGTCATAAATACGAGTCAGTTGCCCAGCGTCTGAATTTTGATCCCGCGATCGTGGGGATGCTGCCACGGTCGTAAGTGTGAAAAAACGGTCATAAGTTATTTTTTTCCCGTGTCCTTGTACCTTCGAACGGTCGCTAAGCGAACTGTCGTAAGTCGAGGACTACTTGTATAACGAAACGGGACCTTTTAGTTGATCTCGGGATGGGTAGATAAAGGCGTTTTCTCAGCCCGTTCTCAACCGGCATTTAAATCCAATATATTCAGCGAAATTCAGCTGCTGCGTTTGATTAGAGCCGTTCCAAGTGTCGGTGTGCTTTTGTGTAAATTGTGCTACTTTCCTGGACTGATTTATATTCCTGGTGATGGCTGCTTTGGCCCGGAGATTTTGACAATAATTAGAACAATGCTCAAGGCAAACCAGAGGTTAGACGCTCTTCTAAGTCCACCTCGCCTCGGTCAGCAGAAAAAATCCAGAATCTCCTCCACTGGGATCCAGAACTGGACAACTGGATGAGGGTAGAACATCTGGCTTGGCTACTGGAAGATGCCTGGACTTCAACTCCCATAATTCCCCAGCCAGCCATGCCTGGGGGCTTTTTTCCCCCCTCCTATCTCCTAGAGTGGAGAGATTGCAGAGAAAGGGATTATAAGAGAGTAAGTAGGCCACAACGGGCCTACCTATCCAAAGGAATGCAGTAGTTCCTGGGAATTCTGGGAGTTGAAGTCCACGCATCTTCCACTAGCCAAGCTTGAGAAACAGTGGTCTAGATCAGGGGTGCCAAACTGCCGGCCCGCGGGCTGGAGGCATCATGCCGAAACCCGCACCCACCCCAGCTCCGGCAATGGGGAAAAAGTCGCGATACGACGCGACACGTCACGTAATGCGGCGAGTTTGACACCCCTGGTCTAGATGAAGGAAGGAAACAGACCGTCCCTAGAAATTAGACACCCTCCAGATTGTTGGACTACAATTCCCATCTTCTGCCAGACTGCTGGGGTTGTACCAATTGTGAAACCGTCAGCGCTCGTATCCAATGTCCTGGATGGGGTCCCCGCACACGGCAACGGATAGATCCCCATCCTTCTAACAAAATAAACCAATCTGCTTGCCTTTCCGCAGACCGTCCTCAACTTACGACAACACTTGGGACCAGAATTTCCAGCGCTGCGGTTCTTAAGCGAGCCGTCGTGGGACTGCACCCGATTTTACGGCCATTTTTTTGCCACGTTTGATCAGCAAATCCAGCTCCTCTCACTGATTTTTGCCTGTCGAAAGCGGGTTGAAAGCTTGCAAACGGGGATACAGGTAGTCCTCAACTTACGACGGTTCACTTAGTGGATCACACGAAGTTGCAACGGCACTGAAAACAGGGACTTGTGCCCGTTTTACACATTTAATTATGACCGTCGCAGCATCCCCGGGGTCACGGGATCAAAATTCAGACGCTTGGGAACCGACTCATATTTACGACGGTCGCAGCGTCCCGGGGTCATGGGATTCCTCTTTTTGTGACCTTCTGACAAGGCAAAGTCAAAATGGGG
>NW_015391608.1:32008-33775 GCF_001527695.2 Protobothrops mucrosquamatus | reverse complement strand
TTTTAGTGGGGGTTTTGTATGGGGTGTTTTTAGAACAGGCCTGTCATTTAATTTGATTTTAGCATAGAAATTATTTATTTATTATTGTGGTTTTTAGTATCGCCTGTTCACCGCCCTGAGTCCCGTAAGGGAGATAGGGCGGTATATAAATTTAATAAATAAATAAATAAATAAATAAATAAATAAATAAATAAATAAACTTCCTAAGTGTTGAGAGGAGAATTGGAGGACACAATCTCCCAGAACCAAAGGCAAAATCCCCCCAAAATTGGTTCCTTGAGGAGTGGCCTCCAGATTCAAAAAAATCTCGACAGACTTGAACCCAGAGCCCTGTCTAACAAAATGAAATTCAATGGGGAGAAAAGTCAGGTTCTACATTTAGTCAAGAAAAACCAAATGTATATATACAGGTTAGGTGGGACCTCGCTCAATAGTAGCAACTGTGAGAAGGACCTTGGAGTCCTAGTAAACAATCCCTTAAATAGGAGCCAGCCGTGTGCTGCAGCTGCCAAAAAAGCCAACACAGTGCTGGGCTGCATTAACAGAGGGATGGAATCAAGATCAGGTGAAGTGTTAATACCACTTTACAAGGCCTTGGTAAGGCCACACTTGGAATACGGCATCCAGTTTTGGTCACCACGATGTAAAAAAGATGTTGAGATTCTAGAAAGAGTGCAGAGAAGAGCAACAAAGATGATTTGGGGACTGGAGGCTAAAACATATAAGGAACGGTTGCTGGAATTGGGAATGTCTAGTTTAATGAAGCGAAGGACGAGGGGGAACATGATAGCAGTGTTCCAATATCTCAGGGTCTGCCCCAAAGAAGAGGGAGTCAAGCTATTCTCCAAAGCGCCTGAAGGCAGGACAAGAAGCAACGGATGGAAACTAACCGAAGAGAGAAGCAACCTAGAACTAAGGAGAAACTTCCTGACGGTTAGAACAATTAACCAGTGGAACAACCTGCCTCCAGAAGCGGTGAATGCTCCAACACTGGAAGTTTTTAAGAAGAGACTGGACAGCCATTTGTCCGAAATGGTATATAGGGTCTCCTGCCTGAGCAGGGGGTTGGACTAGAAGACCTCCAAGGTCCCTTCCAACTCTGTTAGTCTGTTAAAATTGTCCAAAAACTCGGGAGCCCCAGATGGAAAAACGCGGACATGTCTGTGTGTCAATCTTGTGTCTGTTTTCGAGCTGATTTGGACAGGGTTTCCTCTCCCCATGAAAGTTATCCGGTATTCCCCAGATTGTGGCATAAACGGGTCCACTTTTTCCACCTCCAAATTCTCCACATCCATCCACTAAGATATTTTGCACGCCGGGGCAAAAAAAAAAAAAAACCACCGGCCTCGCTTTGCGTCATTGTAAACCGCTCGTATTTCGGATCCGTCACCAGCTTTGCAAATTAGGCCTGCCAACTAATTCAGCCTTGTTGTTTTTTTCTAGCTCGGGGTGTGTGTGTGTGTGTGTGTGTTTTAAAAAAATCAATTTGTAATAGACTCGGCGGGTGGTAAATTTTAACCTGTGATTAAAATGTTAATCGATTAATCACGTTTGTCTCGCTGCGCCGAGCCGGCGAGGAAGAACCGAGAGGGTGCGAGTGTTGAACACGTGTTGACAACCCGGAGAAATTTGCTGAACTGCACCTTCGAAGTTTCCACCCCACACACACACACCCCACCCCGGTCCCCGGGCAGCACAACTGGATGTGGAGGATGGGAGTTGTAATCTGCTGTGCTGTCTCTTCCCCCGCCCTCGCCCCCCCCCCCC
>NW_015391608.1:21505-30210 GCF_001527695.2 Protobothrops mucrosquamatus | reverse complement strand
TATCTATCTATCTATCTATCTATCTATCTATCTATCTATCTATCTATCTATCTATTTATCTATCTATCATCTATATATCCATGCATCCATCCATCTTCCACCCATTTTATGTATCTGTAATGTATCTACCTACTATCTATCTATCTATCTATCTATCTATCTATCTATCTATCTATCTATCTATCTATCTATCTATCTATCTATCTATCTATCATCTATCCATGCATCCATCCATCTTCCACCCATTCTCTCTCTCTCTCTCTCTCTCTCTCTCTCTCTCTCTCTCTCTCTCTCTATCTATCTATCTATCTATCTATCTATCTATCTAATTATGGTGGTAAGTGTCAGGGGAAGTCCAGAAATTGTGTCTGCTTTATCACTGGAAGTTTTAAAGAAGAGATTGTCAAAGATATTATAGGGTTTCCCGCTTGAGCAGGGGGCTGGACTAGAAGACCTCCAAGGTCCCTTCCGACTCTCTCATTCTGTTCTTCTGTTCTCCACCGGCAGCAGAAGGACTATCCTATTATCTCCATTTTTTTTTCAAGCTGGCAGGGGAGGGGGGCTCCAGGGCTGCCTCTGCACCCAGGACCCCTGACCTCTGACCTCAACCTAGACAAAAAGCCCAGCTAACAAACAGCAAATCCTTTTCCTTTGGACTCCAGAAATTTAATAAATAAAAAAAATGTCATTGCAGGATAGAAACCAGGCAGGGCAAAAGATCTCTCTTTTCCATCCATCGGGGAAGACTGTTAGCAGCCACAATTTCCCTGTGAAGGAGAGACTTTGAAAGCATCCGGAGACGGGGAGGGGAAGATTATAGCATTAAATAATGATAGGGCTATCCCCGACACCGCAAAGATCATCCAATCTGACCTTTCCGTACAACTGAGGGGCAGGATCTGTCACACCCAAGCCTTGTCGATGAGATTAAGACTGGAGTGTGGAGGGATGGACGCAACCATCAGGAAAAATTACAGTTTGCCACAAGCCAAGACGAAGGAAAAATTACGGGCCGTCAGAATCTTCCGTGGGGCACCAAGTTAAGTGGGTTCAAATTGGCGGGTTTTCCGTGGGGGGGGACCAAAACTTTGCTGCCTCTTGAATAGAAATAGAAATATAGAATAGAAATAGAAATAGAAATAGAAATAGAAATAGAAATAGAAATAGAAATAGAAATAGAAATAGAATAGAAAATATGGATTAGAATAGAATAGAATAGAATAGAAATAAGAGAAGAGAAGAGAAGAGAAATAAGAATAGACTAAAAGAGAATAGAAGAGAAATAAGAATAGAATAGATTTAAGAGAAGAGAAAAGAAATAAAGAATAGAATAGAATAGAATAGAATAGAATAGAAAATATGGATTGGAATAGAATAGAACAGAATAGAAATAAGAGAAGAGAAGAGAAATAAGAATAGACTAAAAGAGAATAGAAGAGAAATAAGAATAGAATAGATTTAAGAGAAGAGAAAAGAAATAAAGAATAGAATAGAATAGAATAGAATAGAATAGAATAGAATAGAATAGAATAGAATAGAATAGAATATATGGATTGGAATAGAATAGAACAGAATAGAAATAAGAGAAGAGAAGAGAAATAAGAATAGACTAAAAGAGAATAGAAGAGAAATAAGAATAGAATAGATTTAAGAGAAGAGAAAAGAAATAAAGAATAGAATAGAATAGAAGAACAACAGAACAGAATAGAATTAAGAGAAGAGAAATTAGAATAGAATAAAAGAGAAGAGAAATCAGAACAGAACAGAACAGAAGCTGAAAGGGACCTTGGAGATCTTCTAGTCCAGCCCCCCCCCCCCCACTCAAGCAGGAGAACCTACACCATTTCAGACAAAAACCTTTGTAAAAGATTTTCAAAACCCGGACGCTCGGCAACCGACTCGTGTTTACGACGGTCGCAGCCTCCTACAGGGGTCACGCGATCCCCCTTTTGCGAACTTCCGACCAGCAAAGTCAAGGGGGTAAAAGCCGGATTCGCTTAACAACCGTGTGACTCATTTAACAATGGTGGAGAGAAAGGCCGTCAAGGGAGGCAAAACTCGCTGAACAACAAAGCAAATTGGGCCTCGACTGTGGCCGTACGTCGTAAGTCGAGGACCACCCCCGCAACGCTGGTGCAACCTAGTTTTAGTCCTATTTACTTTCCGTGCACGCGTGAATTTTTGGATTTGCAAGATCTTCCTGGTTGTTCTTTGTTGTTGTTGTTGTTTTGCCCTTGGCATAATGTTGCCAACTCCGGAAAGGAACAGCACGTTGTGTTAACTATGAGTTTCGTGCATGCATATTAGGCGTGCTACACACCCCTCGAGAGGTGGGATTCACACATACGCAGGAGCTGGGTAGCGAAGGGGAAACGGAAAATCGTTGCTCCGCGCAGGATGACAAAACGCCTTAGACACATCAACATCTGTCTTCCGAGGAGTCGCAGGTGAGTGTCGGGGAGGGAGAAAATATTTTTACACCTAGACAAGTGTGGCTGCTCTTCGCTGCAGGCTGGGGGCTGTGACTTTGCCACCACCCTGTCATCTGCTCGCTCAGAACAGATGGGAAGGAACCGTTTCTTGGAAGATCTCCAGGAAGGGTCAAGAAAAAGCAGATGGTCATTTGGGAACGTCCCCTTGAGAAGTTGTTTTGGTGTAGACCAGGGGTCTCCAAATGTCAAGGTGCGACATCCCCTTGAGAAGTTGTTTCTGTGTAGACCAGAGGTCTCCAGACTTCAAGGCGGAACATCCCCTCAAATTGTTTTGTGTAGACCAGGGGTCTCCAGACTTCAAGGTGGAACATCACCTTGAGAAGTTGTTTTCATGTAGACCAGGGTCTCCAAACTTCAAGGTGGAACATCACCTTGAGAAGTTGTTTTCATGTAGACCAGGGTCTCCAAACTTCAAGGTGGAACATCACCTTGAGAAGTTGTTTTCATGTAGACCAGGGTCTCCAAACTTCAAGGTGGAACATCACCTTGAGAAGTTGTTTTCATGTAGACCAGGGTCTCCAAATTTCAAGGCGGAACATCACCTTGAGAACTTGTTTTTGTGTAGACCAGGGTCCCCCAACTTGGCAACTTTAAGACTTGTGGACTTCAACTCCCAGAATTCCTTATCCAGCACACAAAACCACGCACCCTCCGGCCCGCGGATAAACCTCTCTCCATGTGACCGGTCCCTGGTGCCCAAAAGGTTGGAGGCCTCTGCCCTAGTGGGAGTCCTTGAATTACAACTGTTCATTTACTGTCCGTTCAAAGTTACAGCGGTACTAAACAAAGTGACCTACGATCAGTTTTCACGCGACGGTTGCAACATCCCGCGATCAAAATCTGGACGCTTGGCAACTGACTTGTACTTACGACGGCTGCAGCGTCCCGGGGTCACGTGATCCCCTTTGGCGACCAAAGTCAAAATAAAAGTCAGACTCGCTTACTAACTTAATAATAATAATAATAAAGTTGGAAGGGACCTTGGAGGTCATCGAGTCCAACCCCCTGCTCAGGCAGGAAACCCTACACCATTTCAGACAAATGGCTGTCCAGTCTCTTCTTAAAAGCTTCCAGTGTTGGAGCCTTCACCGCTTCTGTGGCCAGAAAAGTCGTAAAATAGGGCAAAACTCACTTAACTGTCTCGCTTAGCAACAAACATTGTCGTCGTAAGTCGCGGACTATCTGTAGTTTATCTAAATCAGGGTCCCTTCAGTGGTTGGTTTCTTGCTGGAGAACCAGGAAGTGGTCTTCACACTCATCGCTACACGACGGGACCACCAGACACATCAGAGATTTAACTCTTTTTTTTTTGACCGATAAATCCAGATTTATGTCTCTCTTTGCAGAATCTAGAGCAAAAACTTGGCAAATCAATCCTCCTTTTGTATCATCCTCTGGACCGGGTTGAGACGAGAAATTAAAAGAGAATTAAGTCTGCCTAGCTTCACCCCTGCTCTTCCCTCGAGACGGGCATCATGCAGAATAAACCAGCATCAAAGCAGAATAAACCAGCATCGACCAGAATAAACAGATAAACCCGCAACCGGTTCCAGACCGGATTCAGATTTAAAAGGGCTAGCGCTGAATTAATTCAGATCGAAATATCGGATTCTGGATCACGAGAGCATCTGATTATTATTATTATTATTTATTTTAAAGTCAAGATGGCATCCGTATTTGTGCAACGAAGTCTTTGCCCTATTTTTTGTGCGCGTTGCGCAAGCGCAACACACAGAAACACGCGGGGGGGGAGATTTCCTTGCACAGAGTTGCCATCTTCCCTTATTTGTGACACACACCCCCACTTCCAGATGTGGCTGAATATATTTTGGGAAGAGCACGCACGGGGAAGCGTGTGCGTTTGTGGCCAGTGGGACGGTTATGCGCCGGCCTCCCTATGACCGTATTTTCCCATGCCACACCATTGGCAGGGAGAGAATCACAATACGTGTGTGAAGATGTGAAGGACCCTCGGGTGTAGATTTCGGCCTTCAGCAAAAAACACACACACAAAAAATTGTGGCAGACTTTTTAAAACTCGAACCTATTGTGCTGGACTTTTCTTTTAACGCGAAATTATTTTGTGGTGGACTTTTTTTTAAAGCAAAATATTTGTGGCCGGGTTTTTTTCAACACGAGATATTTGTGGCGGACTTCTTAACACAAAGCGGGGCACACTTTTGGAACACAAAAGATTGACGGCACACTTTTGGAACACGAAATAGTTGCGGTGGACTTTTTTTTTTTTTTTAACCCGAAATTATTTGGGCCGGACTTTTTAAATCTCGAAATATTTGTGTGGCAGAGGTTTGGTTTTTTTTAACGTGAAATCATTGTGGTGGACTTTTTTTGTTTTGAGTACGAAATATTCGTGGCGGCCTTTTTTTTTTTTTGAGTACGAAATATTGGTAGCCGAGTTTTTTTAACGCGAAATATTTGCGGCAGACGAAATATTTGTGGCACTTTTTTTTTTTACGTAAAATATTTGCGGCAGACCTTTTGAAGACGAAACATTTGTGGCAGACTCTGTTTAACACGAATTATTTGTGGTAGACTTTTTTTAAAAGACATAATAATATTTGCGGTAGACGGTTTGAACCCAAAACGTTGGCGGCATACTTTTTTTTTAAACACAAAATATTGTGGCACTGATTTTTTAATACTGTTTGAGCCTTGGTCTGGTCTGGTTGCCAATTCCTGCTCAAAACCCAAGATCTACCTTGGCAAATCTGATCTATTATGCCATTTCTTATGAAGGCAACCATCCCATTTTTGAGCGGAAAAAACTAGCCCAGCTACGCTGAATATCTAAGCCATCTACTCATGCGAGGGAGAACGACATCACACTGAGTTCACTCATCCTTACACACACCGGATTTTTGCCACATCACCACAACTGATTTTTTTTTCCTCTCCCCCCCCCTTCCACCATCTTGGGTGTGTGCACCGGTGTCACCTTGTGCGCAGAAAGATGCTTTTCGTTTTCCGATAGGGAGGTCAGCCAATTAATTGACTCATTAACTTATCGCATTTAAATAAATCTCCATATTAGAAGCCGGCTGGATTCACGGCCTTGTCAACGAAAATAATGAGAGAATTTGCAACGGGATAATTAAAAACTAGGCGGGCAGGAAAAGAGGTTCGTACCAGGAAACCAGCGTGGTTTGAGAGAGAGAAAAAATCAACCTCTTCTTTTCCAACTTCCAGAGCTACTCAACTCAAGCACATGTTGATAGGTCTACTTCTCCAGGAAGTAGAGGACCCCCCCCAAAACAGGTCCATCTTCCAACTGGTCCAACACACACCCCAAAACACACCACAGGTGCCACCTAACTATTGCCACATTGACAGAGAGCACAACCCAACTCGTAGGTCTTCAGAAATGTGCCTTCCCAAAGGTAGCATCAGAAAGAAGAAATCTACAAGGTCCATCTTCCAACTGGTCCAACACACACCCCAAAACATACCACAGGTGCCACCTAACTATTGCCACATTGCCAGAGACCACAAGCCAACTCGTAGGTCTTCAGAACATGCCTTCCCAAACGTGGCATCTTGGAGATCAGAAAGGAGAAGAAACCTAGAAGGTCCATCTTGCAACTGGTCCACCACACAGCCAAAACACACCACATGTGCCACCTAACTATTGCCACATTGCCAGAGACCACAAGCCAACTCGTAGGTCTTCAGAACGTGCCTTCCCAAACGTGGCATCTTGGAGAGATCAGAAAGGAGAAGAAGCCTAGAAGGTCCATCTTCCAACTGGTCCAACACACACCCCAAAACACACCACAGGTGGCCACCTAAGTATTGCCACATTGCCAGAGACCACAACCCAACTCGTAGGTCTTCAGAAACGTGCCTTCTCAAACGTGGCATCTTGAAGAGATCAAAAAGGAGAAGAAGCCTAGAAGGTCCATCTTCCAACTGGTCCAACACACACCCCAAAACACATCACAGGTGGCCACCCAAGTATTGCCACATTGCCAGAGACCACAACCCAACTCGTGGGTCTTCAGAAATGTGCCTTCCCAAAGGTGGCATCAGAAAGGAGAAGAAATCTACAAGGTCCATCTTCCAACCGGTCCAACACACACCCCAAAACACGCCACAGGTGGCCACCTAAGTATTGCCAAATTGCCAGAGACCACAACCCAACTCGTGGGTCTTCAGAAACGCGCCTTCCCAAAGGTGGCATCTTGAAAGGAGAAGAATCTACCAAGACCCACATCTCTCTGAGGTTCTAGCTTCTCAACTTGTCCTAGACCCCCTTGGGCAGAACAGAGTGTGGATTCTCCTTCCAGCTGTGGATGGACGGGCATAGCAACCTGGTGGACCTCAAAGAGGGTGTGAAACACTTGGGCACCCCCGTTGTTTTTCCCCACCTCTGAAACTTCTTCTCCTTCTTCTTCCTCTGGATCCCCCTTCAAGGGGAGAAGAACAACTACACCGCCCTCTTCCAATTGAAGTTTATGGATCCCACCAAGCCAGATCAATGTGAGGACAACACCCAACGCAGGAGGGACATCCTGGCGTACCCCGTTTCCGAGGGGGAATAACCCAAAGGGGTCCCCAATCCTAAAAGAGATGCTCATTCAGGTCTGTTCTGTCCAGTTTTTTTTCCCTCTTTGGGTTCAGACAAGCTTCTCCTGGACCCTCCACCCATTGTTTTCCTCTGGTTTTCAAGACAGGGGCGGGGGTCTCCTCAAACCCCCCCTCCCCAACCAGGAACAGGAGATATTTTTCCCTTTGGAGGAGAGGGTTAAAAGGAGGGGAAAGAGAATCAAAACATCAGAAGCCAGGCAGAGAGGGAAATACACAGCGTGATTTAAGCAAATAGACCTCATTACTTCTAATATATATATATTCCTGTTGCTAGGAAGCGTTGCCTCGCACGGCAACAGAGCGCAAATTGTAGCACTTATGAATCACAGGGATATTTTTTCCCCCCCTTTTTTTTCCCCCTCCCCTCTAATGGGTGAGAGAGAGAGCTTTTCCTGACAGCCCCTCTCAAAGCTCGCCTCTTCCCCTCGACCCCCAATTCTTCTCCCTCGCGCCCCCCATTTCCTCCACGGGACCCTTCTTTCCCCCCCCCCAAAAAAATGACATCAGCCCAAATTAACTCAGTTGGGCCTCTCCCTCTTCTTTCTCTCTCTCTCTAAAGTGTGCAAGGGAGGACTTGAGTTTCAGAAGTTGTTGGGGGACTGGAGCCACAATTGTTAACAGATGAGGAGTCGGGCTGGACTCAACGGGGAGAGTTGTGTAAAGTGTGCAAGGCAGGGAGACAAAAGTGCCCAGGATTATCCTCCGGAGTTGGGGAGTGACTGGCAGGCGTGGAAAATGGTCCTCAAAGACCAGGAAGGAGAGAGAGAAGGAAGAAAAGTTCTCTTTGGGTCTCCCTCCCCCCCCACCCCCATCTTTGAACAAGGCGTGGGCTTCCCCCCCCACACACATACACACACAAACACACACAAAAACACACTCCTTTTCAAGACAAGAAGTTGCACTCAATCCGGTTCCAATCCACTTTCATAAGGCTTTGCAGAGATCAACTCTGCCCTGAATGGAGGGAGGGAAGGAGAGAGAGAGAGAAAAAGAGAGAGAGAGAGCGCAAACCGGATTGTGTCGGATTTCACAATTTTTAATTCGTGCAAGAATGCAAGGCAGAGGAGGAGAAACCCACACACTATATACACACACACTATCCCAGAGGCTACACGCTCTAGGTAGGTAAGTGCACACACACACACAAAAAAAAATACAATCCAGACAGACCCACCCCATTGCAAAAGTGGAAAGCATCAGCAGATACACACCCATGCACAGACACAGAGAGGTACACACAGACACACACTCCCCTACCTTGAGATGCCCTCTGTGTGTCTCTCCGTGTGTGTGTGTGTTTGTGTCTCTCGCTCTCTGAATAGCCATAAATGCACACACAGACACATTGCGGTCAAAAGTACACTGCAGCCAGCAAAGTTAATTAATCCACGGCTTCACTGCAAGGTTCAAGGACCCTGCTTTTATTTTATTTTTATTTTTATTTTCAGCGATTGCCAAAACTGGGGGTGGGGAGGAGAAACTAGACAAGACAAACCCCAGGAAAAGTGCTGACATTCCAGACTAAACTTGCAAGAAAACCAGTTTAGTATTATAGGGTTGATACACACACACACACACACAGAGAGACCCACACACACACACACACAC
>NW_015391608.1:19707-21450 GCF_001527695.2 Protobothrops mucrosquamatus | reverse complement strand
AGAAGAAGAAGAAGAAGAAGAAGAAGAAGAAGAAGAAGAAGAAGAAGAAGAAGAAGAAGAAGAAGAAGAAGAAGAAGAAGAAGAAGAAGAAGAGATAAATAAATCACAGTGGAGAGTAGGAGGAAAGACAGAGGGAGAAAACTGTTTGTCTGTATTGTGTCTGTAGACACCCTCTCCCCCCCCCCCAGATCTTAGCCAAAGCAATGTCATATATTTTTTTTCACCCTGTTTTTGCTCCCAAAGCCGAGGGGAAAATGGAGATTTTGCAAAAGTTTGGGGAAGGGAAAACAGGGGTTTACGTTTCCAGGCTCGGCCTGAAACTGCCCAGAAGAAACTTCATCATCATCATCATCATTCATTCATCAACTTCTACTTTGCCCCAAACCAAACCAGGGTGCCCACCTTCCACCACCTCCCACATTAAAAAAAAACAACCTGGGCATTTCCAAACGCTGATATATTTTCCCCTCCTTTTTGCTCAAAGCCTCTGCTTGCCAATTCCATGTACAACAAAGCCAGAAGCACAAAACCTAAACCAGATTTTGTTGCAGAAAAGCAATTTTAAAAAAAAAGTATTTATTGTTTTTCCCCCACCCATCCAAAGGCACCTGAAGCTGCCTCCCCAGACAATACCTGGATTTTTTTTTCCCCAGGCCCCAAAGAGAGAGAGAGAGAGAGAGAGGGAAAGAGAGAGAAGCAGCTTACTTTTTGTTCGAAGTGTTCCAGTAAATGGGTTCCAGGCTGAGTCCATCTACGAACAAGAGTTCCCAAAAGCAGAGGTGCAAAGCCATATAAAATCCAAGCCCAGAGTTTTCAAAGGCCATCACTGCAAAAAAGAGAGTCAGGGAACGGGCAGGGGAGGCCGGTACCAACTCCGTTCCAGTCTCTTCTTCTTCTTCTTCTTCACCTTATTTTTTTCCCCTTTCCCTCCTTCTTTTTTCCTTTGTTTTTCTTTCTTTGACAATCTCACCCCCTCCGCTGGTTCCAGGAGGCAGCTCCGAATCCTCTCCTGGGTGAGCAGGGTGGGAAAAATAAGCAGAGAGGCAGAGAGAGGCGCATACCAAATATTTCGAGGGAGAAAGAGAGGCAGAGAAAGGGAGCGAGAAAGAGAGGAAGACGGAGAAGAAGAAGAGGAAGAGGAAGAAGAAGCAGAAGAAGAAGAAGAAGCAAAAGAAGCAGAAGCAGAAGCAGAAGCAGAAGCAGAAGCAGAAGCAGAAGCAGAAGAAGAAGAAGAAGAAGAAGAAGAAGAAGAAGAAGAAGAAAGAAGAAAGAAGAAAGAAGAAAGAAGAGGAGAGAGGAGTTTTTGGTTTGTTTGGTTTTTTAAGGAAAGGATCTGCCGGATCTCACACTGGCGGGGTCAACAAAGTTTTACAAATCCTCCCTTTTGCACCAAGGTCTGGGCCGATGTGAAGAAAAGTTTGCACCGCTTACGAAGACTTGCCCAAAAGAAGGGCATTTTTTTTCCTCTCCCTCTCTTCCTGCAGAAAGAAAGGAAGGAAAGAAAGAAAGAAAGAAAGAAAGAAAGAACAGAAAGAAAGAACGGAAAGAAAGAGGATGGAAAGAAAGGACTGAAGAAAGGAAGGAAAGAAAGAGATGGTAAGAGAGGGGAAAAGGAAGAAAGGGAAAGAAAGAAAGAGGATGGTAAGAGAGGACTGAAGGAAGGAAGGAAAGAAAGAGATGGTAAGAGAGGGAAAAGAAGAAAGGGAAAGAAAGAAAGAAAGAAAGAAAGAAAGAAAGAAAGAA
>NW_015391608.1:11410-18772 GCF_001527695.2 Protobothrops mucrosquamatus | reverse complement strand
AAAATAAAATAAATCGGAGCGCATTTGGAGATGGGAGAGGCTCGCCTTTGCCCAGACAATTGGAAACGCAAAATTGGGGGGGGGAAAGGACATTTGAAGCATGCACAAAAAGAGAAAAACGGGGAGGGGGGCAATGTTTGGTGCCTTCTCTCTCTCTCCCCCTCCCAAACCTTTTTTTCCCCTCTCTTTTTTCCCCCCTCCAGGTGAATGGAAAAGGGTAGAGGAGATTAATGGCTGGGTTGCTGTTTAAAGGCGTCAGCATCTTTTAAATATAGCCGGATTGGAAAGGGGGCAACATGCAAAGAAGGACAAGGGGGGGGGGGGGGGGGGGGGGGGGGGGGGGGGGGGGGGGGGGGGGGGGGGGGGGGGGGGGGGGGGGGGGGGGGGGGGGGGGGCAGGAAAAAGAGAGGGGCATGTGCCCCCTCTCTCCTCCTCCTCCTCTTCTGCACAAATTAAGGCATTGTGTCTGGATGTTTCCAGCTTGCCAGATGTGGTTTTTGCCTTTCCACCTTGGACGATTTGGGAAAGGGGGGGAAAGGAAAAAAAAATCACTTTGCAGAGATGCTGCTTCAACTTTGGGGAGCTCTTGGGAGTGGGGGGTCTCCCAGGCAAAAGCTGCACCTGTTGAGTTTCCAGCTTGTCGAGAAAAGGGTGGGTGGGAGGGCTTCAGGGCACGGAAAAGGCCCTGTGGAAATCTGCTTTTCGGGAGCTCAACGAAGACCTCCAGCCTGTCTTGGGCGTGGCTGAAAAAAACCAGGTTAGCTACAAGCCAGGGTAGGCTTGTGTCTGGGATGCCCGCGGGGTGTCTGGGATTAGAGGCATCCCCAAACAGGGCAGGTGGGGCCGGCCCCCCAAAGCTCTCCCTGTTCCCCATAAAGGGAAAAACATGGAGTTTCAGAAAATTGTTTTCCGAAAACTCAGTTTCTTTAAGTCAGTCGTGCTAGGACTTCAACTCCCAGAATCCCTAGCAGTGGATCATGCATGCTGGCAAGGGGATTCTGGGAACTGCCAAGCCAGAATTACAGCCAGTGGCTCTAACCAGCTGTGCTAGAATTCCCAGAATCCCTAACAGTAGAATAGCCATGCTGACAAGTGGATTCTGGGAACTGCCAGGCCAGAACTACAGCCATCACTCAAGTAGCTGTGCTGGAACTACAACTCCCAGAATCCCTAGCAGTGGAACATCCATGCCGGCAAGGGGATTCTGGGAACTGCCAAGCCAGAACTACAGCCCGTTGCTCAAGTAGCTGTACTAGAACTACAGCTCCCAGAATCCCTAGCAGTGGAACATCCATGCCGGCAAGGGGATTCTGGGAACCGCTGAGCAAAACCCCCAGCCAGTAGTTTTAACCAGGAGGCCCAGCGCTACAACTCCCAGAATTCTTAGCCGTGGAACCGCAGGGGATTCTGGGAAATGTCGAGGCCTGACCACCGTAGACCTTCGTGTCAGGGAGGTTAATTTGCCTTCCATGTTGCGAAAAACCCCATATTTGCCGGGGTCTGTTCAGAAAGACCGTCTCTTTCCTATAATTATCCTGGCTTATAACAAACCTTTCATTTTGCGGCCCTCCAAAACCTCAGACCATTTAAAATCTGGCTTACTTTGCATATTTAGCAAGTGCAAAGAGGCCATTTTGTGTTCACAGGTTTTGCCAGGCTGAATCGGGGGGTGGGGGGTGGGTGAAAGAATTTGGGGAGAAACTGCCCCCCCCAAAAGGAAACCGGAAGAGAAGGAAGCCAAGATTTGCGATTTGCAGCTGGGAAACCAAGATAGTTCACTTTATCCTGGGACGTTGCGTTCAGCCATGATGCTGGGCTGGCTGTAAACTTGGCTTAATGTCTTTCTTTCTTTCTTTCTTTCTTTCTTTCTTTCTTTCTTTCTTTCTTTCTTTCCCTTTCTTTCCCTTTCTTTCTTTCTTTCTTTCTTTCTTTCTGCCAGCAAATGTGTTATTTAAAAGCAGCCCACTTAATTCCTATTTTGCTGCATCATGCCTGTCCCGAAAACCCAGTAATTCAGTAAATAAGCATATTATATCCATCCACAGTTTGTGTTTTTCTTGCTTTAAAAAAAAAAATACCTTGCAAAAAAATTAAGAGAGAGAGAGAGAAAAAAGATGTCTCAAAATCCGTCGGGAAGCGAACCAACAGCAGCCGGGTAAAATTCAGAACTTTTGAAACAATCTACCAGGTGGCTAGTCCTCAGTGTGAAAGGGCGGGACAAAATTCTGCCAAAGAAAATCTGATTCCCTTTCCAAAACCTTCAGTGGTCAAATCAGTCACAGCACTACAAATAGTCCCGGACTTACGACAATTTGTTTAGTGACCGTTCGAACTTACAATGGCACTGAAAACTTAACAATCATGTTACTCGCTTAAGGACGGCAGTGACTCACTTCACTGTGGCGAGAAAGGCCGTAAAATGGGGCAAAATTCACTTCACAATCGTTACTCACTTAAGGACGGCAGTGACTCACTTCACTGAGGCAAGAAAGGTCGTAAAACAGAGCAAAATGTACTTAATTATCATGTTACTCGCTTAAAGAATGCAGTGATTCACTTCACTGTGGCGAGAAAGGCCGTAAAACGGGACAAAATTCACTTAACAATCATGTTATTCGCTTAAGGACGGCAGTGACTCACTTCGCTGTGACGAGAAAGGTCGTAAAACGGGGCAAAATGTACTTCACAATCATGTTACTCGCTTAAGGATGGCAGTGACTCACTTCACTGTGGCGAGAAAGGTCATAAAACGGGGCAAAACTCACTTAACAAATGTCTCGCTTAGCGACAGGAGCTCGGTCGCGGTCGTAAGCCGAGGACTACCCGTATCAAATATCCGGTCGTGTAAATCAGTGCAAACCGCTAAGGCCCTCCACATTTTGGACCCGCCAAATCTCCATTTCAGGAAAACAGCAGCTCAGCTCCCCGAACGCCGTGGTTTCGAATTCGCAGCCTGCCGGGCGACCAGGCCCAAACCCTGCCTCTGAGCACGCACAGATGGAAGGAAATTCGGGGTTTTTAAACTGCCCTTTTCCGACTCCGTCTCTGTTCGAGCCGGGAAGTGTTTATATTTTGGGAAACGGGATCTGGGAGAAGCGCCCCCCGGAATCTAAATATTTTCTCGTAACCCTGCCGGATTCGGCTTAGCGACGGGGGGCGCCCCCTCGCTCTGTGTACATTCCGGGTCCCCCCCGGGGGGCGGCTGGCTCGGCTCCTGGGGGGCCTGAGGTTTTGGGGGAAAGTGTTTAGGAAGGATCAAGTCTTGCCTCCGAAGGCAGAAGCCAGGATTCGGGGTTAAGGCTTCTGCAAGCACCAAAGGCGGGGAAATCGTAACGGAAGACGCAGAACGAACGGAGCGACGGAACGCGGCTAATCCTCGGATTACGACGGTTCGTTTAGCGACCGTTCGGGGGCAAGGCAGGGAGTTTTCTGCCAGCGCCAAAGGTGGGGAAATCGTAACGGAAGACGCAGAATGAACAGAGCGATGGAACACGGCTAGTCCTCGGATTACGACGGTTCCTTTAGCAACCGTTCGAAGCGACAGCAGCACTGAAAAAAGGGACTTAGGGCCATTTTTCACACTTACGACCGTTGGGGCATCCCCCGTGGTCACACGATCAAAATTCGGACGCTCGGCAACTTGACTCGTATTTATGACGGTCGCAGAGTCTCCCGGGAGTCACGCCGTCCCCTTTTGCGACCTTCTGTCAAGCGAAGTCAGTGGGGGGCGAGCTGGATTCACTTAACGGCCATGTGACTCGCTTAACGACCACAGTGATCCGCTTAACAACTGTGGCNCAAAATAACCCAATGCTGACATAGGTCAGGAAGCTATAATTTATGACCTAGATAGAAAACAAAAGCCAGCTTGCCTGCTGGATAGTAATAATAATAATAATAATAATAATAATAATAATAATAATAATAATAATAATAATAATAATAATAATAATAATAATAATAATAATAATAATAATAATAATAATAATAATAATAATAACAACAACAATAACAACAACAGTTAGAACAATTAACCAGTGGAACAACCTGCCTCCAGAAGCGGTGAATGCTCCAACACTGGAGGTTTTTAAGAAGAGACCGGACAGCCATTTGTCTGAAATGGTGCAGGGTTTCCTGCTTGAGCAGGGGGTTGGACTAGATGACCTCCAAGGTCCCTTCCAACTTTATTATTATTATTATTATTATTATTATTATTATTATTATTATTATTATTATTATTATTATTATTATTATTATTATTACAAAACAACAAACAACAACAACAACAACAAAACAACAACAACAACAACAACAACAATAATAATAATAATAATAATAATAATAATAATAATAAATAAAGTTGGAAGGGACCTTGGAGGTCATCTAGTCCAACCCCCTGCTCAGTCAGGAAACCTCTTCCCCACACCATACAGGATCCTAGGACGATCCCCTTTCAAAACGCTGAAATCATCCTCAAGTTTCTAGTCCTCATGCTTTTCTCCAAGCCGATCCAAGCTCTGAAAACATTGTTAGAAGCTAAAGTTGGATTTTTTTTTAAAAAAAAAAGCCTTTGCTTGATGGGATTTTTTTTTGGGGGGGGGTGTTCTTAATTAAGGCATTTCGGGAGATTATCCCCCTCCCCCAAGCAGAGGGGCAGAGACCCCCCCCCAAATTCAGCAAAGGGGAGTAAGTTGAAAGTGCTTGGAAGCCAGTAAGGTGTGAACCAGAAAGGAAAAGGTGCCACCTAGAGGCCGTGAGAGGAAATGACAGGCTGGATTGTCAGAACAAAGAAAAGAAGACTGGAGGCCAGGGCTTCAAAGCAAATTAAACCTCAAATGTTGGTTTGTTTTTGCATTGCTCAGAGCTAACTCTGGAGCAGGGGCCGAGTTCCAGCAGAGGAACACAGAAGGCCTCCTTCTATTACAACGGTTCGTTTAGTGACCGCTCGACCTGAAAATGGCCCTGGAAGAAAAAAAAAATGCCAGCAGGGGAATTCTGGGAAATGAAGTCCACAGGTCTTAAAGTTGTTACGTTTAGAGACCCTGGATTTAGGGGAAAGATCCCTGGAGGGTCTCTGGGCTCTAGGAAGGATGCTGGACCCCACTTCATGTCAGTGTGAAAAGTGCACAATCTTCTGCCTGAGCAGGGGGTTGGACTAGATGACCTCCAAGGCCCCTTCCAACTTTATTGTTGTTGTTGTTGTTGTTGTTGTTGTTGTTGTTGTTGTTGTTATTATTATTATTATTATTATTATTATTATTAATTATTATGCCTTTGTCGAAGCCCAGGATGTGGTTGTGTCCTTGTGCACAACGGAGGCGGCCTGGCTGAAACGTTGCGGGTCCTTTTGCGTTGCCCGTCTAGGCTGAGTTCAGCCGAGCGCCAGTTAACCAGGATCAGCTCCTCCTTGTTCGCGGAGAGTCAACCCAGACTTAAAAGAGGATTTAATTGTTACTTTCTGGACCAGCAACTTGTAAATGCGGTTGGCAAATTTGTGCGAACGAGACCACTAGGCAGCACGTCCATAGGGAAACGTCGACCCAGTCAAAAAGGTTGGGGCTGTCACACAGTTGTGGCCACCATCTTGACTTGGGTGGATTCTTTTCCTGGCAGACAGGGAATCCTCGACTTACCACAGCAAGCGAGCCCAAAATTTCCGTCGCTAAGCGAGACAGTTAAGTGCATTTTGCCCCAGTCAAAATTCAGAGGCCTGGCAACTGACTCGTGTTTATGACGGTCGCAGCGTCCCAGGGACACGTGATCAAAATTCAGAGGCCTGGCAACTGACTCATGTTTATGACGGTCGCAGCGTCCCGGGGACACGTGATCAAAATTCAGACGCCTGGCAACTGACTCGTATTTATGACGGTCGCAGCGTCCCGGGGACACGTGATCAAAATTCAGGCGCCTGGCAACTGACTCGTGTTTATGACGGTCGCAGCGTCCCGGGGACACGTGATCAAAATTCGAACGCTGGGCAACTGACTTATATTTATGACGGTCACAGCGTCCCGGGGACATGTGATCAAAATTTGGACGCTGGGCAACTGACTCGTATTTATGATGGTCACAGTGTCCCGGGGTCACAGGATCAAAATTTGGAGGCTGGGCAAATGACTCATGTTTATGACGGTCACAGCGTCCCGGGGTCAAAGGATAAAAATTCAGATGCTTGGCAACTGACTCCTATTTATGACGGTCGCAGCGTCCCGGGGACACGTGATCAAAATTCGGACGCCTGGCAACTGACTCGTATTTATGACGGCGGTCACAAGTGTGCAACAACCACGTTTTGGGATTGTATCAGTGTCTCCCCATGGATGTGCTGCCTAACGGTGCAGAGATGCAAACACACGTACAAGTCGCTGGTCCTCACAGCTGCAGGGATTCCCTTAACAACTGCGGCCAGGAAGGTCGTTAAATGGAGCAAAACCCACTTAGTGACTGTCGTACGTCGTACATCGAGGACTGCCTGTGCGACTCCCACAATCTCCTCAGGCGCACACAACCACAATCTCTTTGGCAAGAGATTTTTGCTCTCGCTCTGCTCCGTGCAACAGCGCTCCGCAAACAATTCTGGGCACGGTTGTGTGCGGCTGGGATGCACACCCGTGTGTGTGTGTATTTGTGTGTGTGTGTGTGTGCACGCACAAAGCAGAGAGAGAGAGAGGAGCTCCTGCAGCCGAGGAGAAGGACCCGCTGGGCAGGAAGCGAAGTGTGAGATTGCGACGGGGCGAACAAGCCGAGACACAACCCGAGGCGAGGGGGAAAGGAGGGTCACACAAGTGAGAAGACACAACTTGGAAACTGCCAAACAATGACCCCCCCTGCCTTGGCAAGCCCCCTCCCACCTCAAAGAGACCCCCGGCTGCCTTTCTCCCAGTTTCCTCCTGTAGTAAAAGGCCCCCACATGGGACGTGACTCGCTTAAGAGCATTTTTGCTTAGCAACTACCTGAAAAAGGAATCTACTGGGGGCCCGAGGATCTGACCATGTGCAGAGTGCCATTTGCTCTCTCCCTCCTCCCCCCCCCCATCAGTCAAGCAGGGTCCCAGGTGGTTAAGATCTGTAGAAGAGAATTATTTGTAGCTCAGGGCTGAAATGAGGGGTGGTCCTTGATGGGTCTCTGAGCTGGGTGGTTTTCTTGCAGACGTCTCGTGACCCAACTAGGGTACATCATCAGTGCAAGAGGGAGAAGGAGGAGGAGGAGGAGGAGGAGGAGGAGGAGGAGAAAGAAGAAGAGGAAGAGGAAGAGGAGAGGAGGAGGAGGAAGAGGAAAACTGTGGGATCCTTGGTGTTCATTGAGCTGGGTGGTTTTCTTGCAGACGTTTCATGACCCAACTAGAGAACATCATCAGTGCAA
>NW_015391608.1:4797-9529 GCF_001527695.2 Protobothrops mucrosquamatus | reverse complement strand
GAGTTCTAGTCCCGCCTTAGACATAAAAGCTGACTGGGTTTCTTTGGGCCAATCACCAGGAGACGGTGAGTTCTAGTCCCGCCTTAGACATAAAAGCCAGCTGGGTGACTCTGGGCCAATCACCAGGAGACGGTGAGTTCTAGTCCCGCCTTAGACATAAAAGCTGACTGGGTGTCTTTGGGCCAATCACCAGGAGACGGTGAGTTCTAGTCCCGCCTTAGACATAACAGCCGACTGGGTGACTATGGGCCAATCACCAGGAGACGGTGAGTTCTAGTCCCGCCTTAGACATAAAAGCCGATTGGGTATCTTTGGGCCAATCACCAGGAGAGGGTGAGTTCTAGTCTCGCCTTAGGCACGAAAGCCGACTGGGTGACTTTGGCCAATCCTCCTCTCGCTCAGCCCAACCCACCTCACAGGATTGTTGTTCGCCTTCTTGCGTTCTGTAGACGCAATAAAATTAATAATAATAATAATAATAATAATAATAATAATAATAATAATAATAATAATAATAATAATAATAATAATAATAATAATAATAATAATAAAACAAACAAATAAATAATAATAAAATTAAAACAAATAAATTAATAATTTTTTTAAAAAAACTTCCCAATTTATTGAGACTTGTTGAGTTTGGTGAGAAAGACCTGCAACAGCACGGATCCTTTGGAAGAAACTTTTTACGAAATCTTTCATTAGGAGACGGAAGCCCCCCGTTTTTTCCCTGTGAGAATAAGTATCGGAAAGAAGGAATTTGGGCCTAAATCCGGAGAAAACAGCTTTCACCAAAGTCTGTCGGTTGGGAAAAGCCGGGAAAAACACGTATGTCCCAGAGAAGCGAGGAATTCGGGGAAACGAAACCCATGAGAAAACAAAAAAATCCAGTATCCACGCTTGGTTCAAAAAGAGAGAGGAAAGGGGACCAAGAAGAAAGATCTGGGCGTCGACCGAGACCCCCCTCAGGGTTTTCTCCTGCGTGAAACGCCCCTCTGCCGTTGTGTCTGTTGTTGAGACACTTGTGTCTCCTGTTGTCTCTTTACAACAACCTCTCGCGTCCGTGCGGACGGAGGCACACCGCGTCCGGGAGTCGTAGTTGTGCGCACCAGGTGCAGCGCCCCAACCCGCCTGCCACAATTCTCGTTCGGCTCCTCATGCCACAGAAGAGGCCACGGCTAGGAAACGGCCCCCTCGGTTTGCGAGGCCGGAGTGCACCACCACAACCGGAGCGCGTTATCGCCCGGCGCCCGAACAGGGGCGAGCGGACGGTCCCCTCCGTCTTCCGCCTCGTCCTCTCCGCTCTCCGGCAGGTCGGGAAAATGCCGCTGGCCCGAAGCCGTGGCCAGCAGAGGGAGGCTGGGGTGGAGACTGAAAGAAAGAGGCGGGGTGGGAGGATTAGGAAGAACCGGGGGCCGTGGGACCCCCAGGCTGCCACATCTGGAATGCCTGGCCTGCTCCGAGGGCCAAGGGTGACCCACAGCTGGAGAAGCTCTTGGAAAGAGGCCGATCCTGCGCCGGAAGCAGCACTTAATAGCGCGCGGATGGGGAGCCTCTGTTAGCGATCCGGAGGGAGCTCAAGAGGCTTTGCTTTTGCAAGATCCAGTCTGGGTCGGTCACTGGGAGCAGAACTTTTGGGTGATGCTGGAGCCCATCTTCTCTCCACTGGTGGCTTTATTCCCTATTCCTGTTCCTATCCCCTATTCCCTATTCTCTATTCCATTCTTCATTTATTCTATTCTGTTGCATTCTCTTCTCTTCTCTTCTCTTCTGTATTTTATTATTCTATTCTATTATTATTTCTTTTCTTTTCTATTCTATTCTATTCTATTCTATTCCATTCCATTCTATTCTGTATTTTATTATTCTATTCTATTTTGTATTTTATTATTCTATTCTATTATTATTTGTTATTGTTCTGTTCTATTCCATTTTTCTATGGTGTAGGTTTATACATATGTTGTATATATAGCATGTTTAAATGTGTGTTATGTATGTGTACACTTTTGAGAGCAAGCAACAAAATTTCATTTTTAATATGTGCCAATGTGCCCACAGTAAAAAATGACAAAGGTTATCTATCTATCTGTCTGTCCGTCCGTCTACCTACCTACCTACCTACCTACCTACCTACCTAATCTACCTACCTATAGCTACCTACCTACTTATCTATCCATCCATCCATCAATGTATATCTGTCTGTCTGTCTATCTACCTACCTACCTACCTATCATCTATCTATCTACGTACCTATCTATAGCTACCTACCTATCTACTTATCTATCTATCTATCTATCCATCCATCTTTCTCTCTCTCTTTAGTATCTCTCTCTCTAGTATATCCATCTATCTACTATCTATCTATCTATCTCTCTCTCTCTCTCTCTCTCTCTCTCTCTATCTATCTATCTATCTATCATCTATCTATCTCTGTCCGTCCGTCCGTCCGTCCGTCCATCCGTCCGTCTCTCTCTCTCTCTCTAGTATCTCTCTCTCTAGTATATCTATCTATCTATCTATCTATCTATCTATCTATCTATCTATCTATCTATCTATCTATCATCTATCTATCTATCTATCTATCTATCTATCTATCTATCTATCTATCTATCTATCTATCTATCTATCTATCTATCTATCTATCTATCTATCTATCTATCTATCTATTATATGCCACCCATATAGTCACCTAGTGGCCCTAGGCAGCTTCCAAGAACCATTTTCCTTCTCCCATTTTCAGTCTCCTGCAGAACTTCGACTCCCAGAATCCCTAACTAAACAGCTGAGGATTCTGGGAGTCGAAATCCAAGTGGTTAGGACACAACAGGGCGGGGTCTTTCTGCTTACTTGGGGCCAGCACCCTCCGGGGAGAGGGGTGGGGCAGAGGCAGTCCGACACCCCAATGCACACCCTACAAGCTTTGGGGTTACTCCTCACGGCCCCACAATCCCCTGTGGGAGCCCAGGCAGGCCCTCCCTTCCTCCCCCCCAACGGCCACCCGAGCAGGATTCGTACCTGATGCCGTTCACGCAGTCCCCCACAGCCTGGAACTGCAGGGCTGGTGGCAACACAGCCGGGGGGTCCCCGGGGGGAGGCTGGGTGGTGTCCCAGACCGTAACGAGGCCGTTGGTGTTCCCGCTCAGCAAATACCGCCCGCTCCTGCCGGGGGGGGGGAGAAAGCCACAGGAATCCTGGGTAAAATAGTCCTTGACTTACGCGCCGCAATGGAACCCCAAAGTTCCGCTCTTAAGCGAGACCACCGTTCGGCGACTTTTGTCCCCGTTTTACGACCTTTCTTGCCACCGTTGTTAAGTGAGTCGCTGCAGTTGTTAAGCTAGTATGACTGTTGTGAAAGTGAATTTGGCTTCCTTGTCGCTCGTCGGAAGGTCGCCAAACGGGATGGCGTGACCCCCCCCCGGGATAAGGCAACCGTCGTAAGTATGAGTCAATGGCCAAGCGTCTGAATTTTGATCCCGTGATGCTGCTCCTCCTCCTCCCCCACTCCTCTTCCTCCTTTCACTCCACACACCCCACTCCCTTCTAGCACTGATGAGGTTCCCTAGTTGGGTCACGAAACGTCTGCAAGAAAATCACCCAGCTCAGGGACCCCACAGTCCTCCTCCTCTTCCTCTTCCCACACTCCCTTCTAGCACTGATGAGGTTCCCTAGTTGGGTCATGAAACGTCTGCAAGGAGACCACCAAGGAGCCCACAGTCCTCCTCCTATTCCCCTTCGTCCTCCTCTCTGCAAACCCCACTCTCTTTTTTACTCATGATGTAACCTAGTTGGGTCATGAAACGTCTGCAAGAAATCCACCAAGCTCAGAGAGCACCAAGGACCCCATAGTAGTTCTTCTTCTTCTCCTCCTTCTCCTCCTCCTTCTCCTCCCTGCAAACCCTTCTCCCTTCTAGCATTGATGATGGTCCCTAGTTGGGTCATGAAACGTCTGCAAGAAAACCACCCAGCTCAGAAAGCACCAAGGACCCCCACAGTTCTTCTCTTTTTCCTTCTCCTACTTCTTCCTTCCTCTCCTTCTTACCTTACTCTTCCTTCTACTCCTCTACTCCACAAACCCCACTCCCTTCCAACACTGATGATGTCACCTAGATGGGTCATGAAATGTCTGCAGGAAAACCACCCAGCTCAGAGAGCACCAAGGACCCCACAGTTCTCCTTCCTTCCTTCCTTCCTTCCTTCCTTCCTTCCTTCCTTCCTTCCTTCCTTCCTTCCTTCCTTCCTTCCTTCCTTCCTTCCCTCGCTCCCTCCTTCTCCTTTCCACTCTCTTCTACAACTGATGATGTTCCCTAGTTGGGTCATGAAACATCTGCAAGTAAACAACCAAGCTCAGAGAGCACCAAGGATCCCACAGTTTTCCTCTTCCTCCTCCTCCTCTTCCTCTTCTTCTTTCTCCTCCTCCTCCTCCTCCTCCTCCCACTCTCCCTTCTAGCACTGATGATGTTCCCTAGTTGGGTCATGAAACATCTGCAGGCAAAACCACCCAGCTCAGAGACCACCCAGAACCCCAAAGACGATAACCATCTCCAGGAGAGGAGCGCATCCCGACGGTCACTTACGGATCCAGGTCGAAATACAGCCTCTGATTGGTGCCCACCGTGCGGGACAGCGAGAAGACGACTTCGTCCGGCTGCCGTAGGTCCCAGCAGAGAATCTCGGCGTCCTGCCGGGGAAATCGCAGACCCTTACAAGGTGGAGGAGCGAGCTGGACTCCCGC
>NW_015391608.1:0-1342 GCF_001527695.2 Protobothrops mucrosquamatus | reverse complement strand
CAATCCGAACGAGTGTCAACTCACCAAATGTGGGTCTGTTTTCGCACGACCGGCCGGGCCGCGATGTGTCGAACACGCGCACCATTTTGTCAAAGCCGCAAAAGAGCTGGGCGCCGTCAGGAGTGAAGCAGAGCGAGTGGGCGGCCGTCAGCTCGTCCTGGACCGAAAAGACAGACAGACAGTTCTCTGGTCAAGCTCTTTGTGTGTGTGTGTGTGTGTGTGTGTGTGTGTGTGTGTGTGTGTGTATAATTGAAGAGCCTCAAGCTTTTCCCCCAGGAGGATTTTTTGTGTTTTCGATTAGGTCGCATTCATTTACAGAACAGAATTACAGAATGACAAGAGTTGGAAGGGACCCCGGAAGTCATCTAGTCCAACCCCCCTGCTCAGGCAGGAAAGCGTATACTGTTTCAGACAAACGGTTGCCCCATCTCTTCTTCAAAACTTCCAGGGATGAAGCACCCACAACTTCTGGCGGCAATTCGTCCTACTGATTATAATAGAATCATAGGTTCAGAGCTGGAAGGGGCCTTGGAGGCCACCTAGTCCAACCCCCTGCTCAGGCAGGAAACCCTACACCATTTCAGACAAATGGCTGTCCAGTCTCTTCTTAAAAACGTCCAGTGTTGGAGCATTCACCGCTTCTGGAGGCAGGTTGTTCCACTGGTTAATTGTTTTAACTGTCAGGAAGTTTCTCCTTAGTTCTAGGTTGCTTCTCTCCTTGATGAGTTTCCATCCGTTGCTTCTTGTCCTGCCTTCAGGCGCTTTGGAGAATAGCTTGACTCCCTCTTCTTTATGGCAACCCCTGAGATACTGGAAGACTGCTATCATGTCCCCCCTCGTCCTTCTCTTCGTTAAACTAGACATACCCAATTCCAGCAACCGTTCCTTATATGCTTTGGCCTCCAGTCCCCTAATCATCTTTGTTGCTCTTCTCTGCACTCTTTCCAGAGTCTCAGCATCTTTTTTACATCGTGGTGACCAAAACTGGACGCCGTGTTTCAAAGATGGTTCATTAACAGAACAAAGTACAAAGACCTCCGAATGATTAACTGGGTGATTCATTCCTGGACGAGGTCAAAAGCCCAGGGGGCTGGGATGTGGGGGGGGGGGAGGTTGAGTGGGGGAGGCCCTCGCCTTCGGACGTACTCACCAGGTGGTTGTAGGGGCGAAAAGAGGCCCGTAGCTCCCCACTGAAGGCATCCCACACGTGGACGGGGTTGTCTCGGCTGCTGCTGGCCAGGCTGCACGGGGAGAGAAGGCAGTGAAGGGAAGGGAGAAGGAGAAGAAGGGGAAGGAAGGGAGAGAGGGAGGGAAGGAGGGAGGGAGGGAAGGAAGAGGAAGG
>NW_015391607.1:41604-43866 GCF_001527695.2 Protobothrops mucrosquamatus | reverse complement strand
TTTTTTTTATGCTGAGTAAAATTTGTAAAGTGCTTCCAAGCCAAAGTGCAGCTTCTTTGTGGCTTTTTGCATTTTTCCCCATTTTTTTCTTGCTTGCTTTATTTCTCAGAGTTGCAGGAACAAACCTGGGTTGTTAATGAAGAACTAAAAGCTTTAAATGTTGCTTTGCAACTGTCCCATCTCCACGGAGAAAAATATGGGTTGATCTAGCACAGGGGTAGGCAACCTTGGCTCTTTTATGACTCGTGGACTTCAGCTCCCAGAATTCCTGAGCCAGCCATGCTGAGGGGAAAGGGAGAGGTTTCCAAGCTGAGCCATGCTGGCTCAGGAATTCTGGGAGTTGAAGTCCACAAGTCATAAAAGAGCCAAGGTTGCCTACCCCTGATCTAGGCTTATTTTAGTACCTTGAAATTCAAGGGAAGAAATCCTGTTTCTGAATCAAATGTCATTCTTTTGGCAGGTTGCTTGCCCAGTTGGATGAGACTGAAAGAGCTTTTGATCAATTTTGGTCCAAGCATCACCTAAAATTACAGCAGTGTTTGCAGCTCCGCCATTTTGAACAGAATTTCCGAGAGGTACTGTTTTTCATGTCTCTTAACCATTAAATTTGTTTTCCCCCCCCTCCTCTGTTTCCCTCCTGGGAAATTTGGCAGATCAGTTTTGTTCCTTATAGGTATTATTCCCATCCAAAACCAAATCTATAAGAAAGGATATTCTTTCCGTAAGAAGCAGATATTCAACTTATTGTCATTGTCAGCCAGTGATTCTTGGGTGCTTTTTTTCTTCTAATCCAGCTGTGATCTGAACACCCATTGTAGGGAAAAAATATCTATTCTATTCTATTCTATTCTATTCTATTCTATTCTATTCTATTCTATTCTAGTGTTCTGTCATTTTTTATTCGATGTTTTTAATGCATATTATAACTATAAGCCGCTCAGTTGTCTGAAACAAGGTGGGCAGCAAATAAATTTAAATAAATAAATAAATTCCCATCTATTGTGTTTGAAATAGAAATTGCTGCCCAGTCTCAGAGCTGATGTTAACCCCTTGGAGATGAGAACTGAACAAGGACAATTTAGGATTATCTTCTATGAGACAATCCTTTGAATATTTGAAGATGGTCATTAGAGTTTCCTGATCTATAATCCTTTCTCTGTAGTTGTGTTTCTGGTCCTTAAATTAAGAGATCAGTAGCAAGTTATAATATAGTCCCAACTCATTTCGTAAAATATATACTTATTTGAGTTGCACAACCAAGAACACATAACTGCTAAAGAATCATGGAACAGTTTTGTGGATATGTAAAAATAATTCATGGATGCCTTGAAAGTCTGATGAATAAGCAGTGATTTAGTTGGTACTTCTGCCGCAGCCATTGAGTAACCTAGTATGCGTAGTCCTCACTTACCAACCAGAATAGGGACTATTGCTAATCAGTGTGGTCCTTAAGCATGATGTTACAGGTCCACACCAACTTAAGCTGTCAGTTCCCTCTGTCGACTTTAAACGAATCACTACAAGTCCTTAAATTTTATGTCATAGGACTGTGATTTGCAACTTCCTTCATTAATTTTGTTGGAAGCTGGCTGTGATTGTCACAGATGATGACCAAGCAACCGTTTGATTGTTGTAAATGTGCACCAGTTGCCAAGCACCTGAATCACAATCACGTGCCCACAAGGACACTGCAGTGTCTGCAATCTCAACGTCCTTGTCATAAGTGCTGTCATATGTTTAAATGGTCACTGATTGAATAAATGGTTGGTAAGTGCTGTTTGTATGTATAATAATCCATGACTGTTGTGGCGTTTTCCAAACTGCCATCTCTGAATTGCATTAGATTACAGATTCCATCTTCATCCAGCAGGCAACGATAACTGAAGGACATCAAATTATGAGGAGCTGTTTTATTATATTCTACTTGTGGATAGAAAGTATGCATTATTGCTGTCTGTCTGTCTTGGTAGAAGAATAATTCTGTTCCTTTCATTGTCTGTGATTTGCCTTGATTACTGCACTCTAACAACCAAGAAACTGTAGCATATTTGCTTCATCTTTTTATGCCCATTTTCCTTGTAGGTCAAATTAACACTGGACAACTTGATGGAAGTGCAAGCAGCTTTCACAGATATTGGAGACAGCGTCTCTCGTGTGGAGCATATCCTGAAGGAACAAGGACAGTTAGAAGAAAGAGGACAGGTAAATCATTGGCATTTGAAACATAGCTTATTATTGGTTAACAACCATAATTGGGACCAG
>NW_015391607.1:0-39474 GCF_001527695.2 Protobothrops mucrosquamatus | reverse complement strand
TACTGGCAATGTGTGAAAAGCTGGTCTTGTGTAGAATGCCTAAGAAATCTATAGAATGTGTAACATTTTTAGGCAAAGTATGAAATGTCTGTGTTAGTTTAATCTGCTATATACTTTCCCTAGACATTGTATATAATACTTAGGTATTATGCAGAATGACAAGAACTATTTAGGCAAAGTATGAATAGAGAGTCATGAAAAAGGTTAGGGTTACTCTAATGCTAACCCTAATTGTAACTCTAATCTTAACCCTAACCCTAATCTTAATCCTAACCTTAACTCTAACTCTAATCTTAACCCTACTAACCCTAACCCTAATCTTAACTCTAAATTTAACCCTAACCCTAATCTTAACTCTAATCTTAACCCTAACCCTAATCTTAATCCTAACCCAATCTTAACCCTAATCGTAACCCTAACCCTAATCTTAACTCTAACCTTAACCCTTTATTGAAAAGACGTGTATGAAAATGAAAGAAGAAATGCAAAATAAAGTACAGGATTTTCGTACTGAAAAAAAAAAGGAAAAAAGTCCAGTATTGACTTACCTGTTACAACAAGAAAGACTAGAATGGCATTTTAGTAAGCATATTTTATACTTTGCTGGCTTTCCTTTTGGCATTGCATAGATAGAATGTATACAATATTAAGTGTTTCATACTTTGCTGTTCCATTTTTGGCATTCTATAGATTTCTTAGGCATTCTATAAAACGCCTAATTTCACAGCTCGATGGTAACGTATACATTAAATATATTAATGGCGCCCACTCTTCATTTCTTCTGCTCCCCTGAAATGGTCCTGCTCGCACCCCGAGGACCCAGTGATTGATACCTGAGGAAATGTATTGTCTGAGGTCCTAAGAGCATATTCATCTCCTCTTTTTCAAGGCTAGCCACTGGGGTGAAGCTGGAATCTACCTCTTAGCTTCCCAAGCCGTAGACAAATGCCAGACACAAGAGGGAGCTGAAACTGCACTCTGTGAGATTGAGAAGTTCCTGGAAACTCTGAAAGACCACCAAATGCTGAATGCAAAGGAATTCTACAACCAGTTTGACATGATTCTCACCCCAGAAATAAAGGTAAGGTCCTAAGTGGGCAGCCAGTGTTTGACGAATGTTCATCCAAAGGTATTTGAAAGCCTGTTCTGAAGGCAGTAAAGTCCATTGATAGTCAATGCCAGAGGTGTCCAACCTTGGCAACTTTTAAGACTGCTGGACTTCAACTCCCAGGATTGTAGAATTCTGGGTATTGAAGTCCACAGGTCTTAGAGTGGCCAAGGTTGGACACCCTGGGTCCATGCCAAGATCAAGCGTCAGCTGCCGAAAAGATGCTTTTGAGTAGAAGCATTCTTACATAACCCCAATTTATTTATTTTTTTCTCTCTCCTGCAGAACAATGCCCAAAGAGTACTACAGAAACTCGAAGATGTGCAAGAAATGTTTGAGAAGAGACAAGTCAGCCTGAAGAAGTTGGCAGCAAAACAGACGCGGCCAGTGCAACCCGTTGCCCCTCATCCCGAATCCTCGCCCAAGAGAGCTTCTCCTAAAACTGTCCGTCCTGCCCCATTAGGTAAGGTTTGGGGGATAGCGAGGGGTGGAGTGACTCTGGAACCCCATGTTTAGAGAGATGGTTTTCTTGGCCAACTATGCTGGTTCCTGGAACAGCCCCCAGTTTCAGAGTCTTTTTAATCACCTGAATATTTTTGTGTGTCATAGTTCTTCAACTACTGGTGACCTTACAACTCTTGGAATCTTCTGCATTGGGACAGTTTTATGGTAGACCTTACAGCAAGTTGTGGTCTCCCCTTTATTCAAGGGTTCAGCAGGGGCTAACTAACCACCCCACTGGGGTTCTTAAATTGGATTTTTTTCCAGTGAGCAAGGGATTGGACTCCAGGGCTTGTCTGATTGCAGCTTAGGCAAAGATATTGAAAAATAGCAAAAATAGGTCTTTTTAATTCTCACTGCTGATTAATAAGGTCTCTATTTCCTTGCCCAAGCCTAGACATTACTTGAGACAGTAAGATGCCATTTAAGGGGACAGCAAGAAAAGATGGGAAATGCAGGAAGAGAAGGGAATTCATACATGAGCTATTTGTAACTGAATACAGGTAGTCCTCGGCATACGACAATTGAGCCCAAAATTTCTGTTGCTAAGCAAGACAGTTGTTGTAAGTTTTGCACCATTTTACGACCTGCCTTGCTACAGTTGTTAAATGATTCACTGTAGTTGTTAATAGCAATAGCAGTAGCACTTAGACTTATATACCGCTTCACAGAGCTTTACAGCCCTCTCTGAGCAGTCTACAGAGTCAGCATATTTGCCCCCAACAATCTGGGTCCTCATTTTACCGACCTCGGAAGGATGAAAGGCTGAGTCAACCTTGAGCTGGTCAGGATCAAACTGTCGAACTGCTGGCAGCCGGCAGTCAGCAGAATTAGCTTGCAGTACTGCATTCTAACCACCGCACCACCACACAGTTGTTAAGTGAATCTGGCTTCCCCATTGATTTTGCTTGTCAGGATGTCGCAAAAGATGATCACATCACCCTGCGACACTGCAACCGTCATAAATACAAGTCAGTTGCCAAACATCTGAATTTTGATCATGTGACCATGCGGATGCTGCAGTGTGGGAAATGGTCATAAATCCCTTTTTTTCAGTGCCGTTGTAACTTCAAACAGTCACTAAATGAACGGTGGTAAGTCGAGGACTACCTGTACAAGGATGCTGCTGGTAAAGGAAATGCCACAGACAAAAATAAAAGCACTGGTGTGTTTGGATTGCTTATAGATAAGAAAATTAAATGGAGAATAGCAGAGCTATATTGCTATTTAGTTTTTATTGCGGGTTTTTTTTATTGGTGATGGAACAATAGTGAAAGGTGGCATTAGAAATAAAAAAAATTGTTTGCTTCTCTGTTGGGGAGCCCACAGGCAATCAAAAAAAGTCAAGATGGCATCAAGAGTCATGTTTAAAGCCCCATTCCCTTTTTTAACCAGCATTATAAATTATATAAATTCCTCCTAAGCAATGTAAGATAAGGTAAGATAGCATAGTATAGCATAAGATAGATAAGATAACCTTTATTGTCACTTTTTCTGTGAACACACTTGCATACATTAAAAAAATGAAATTCTGATGCCCGCCCGCCTCCCTGTCAATACTGCAGACCCTAGTCAAGCATCGCTTATATGCCATGTCCTGGATAGAAGGAAGTGAACTTCCAATAATTTTTTTCTGCTGTCCTCACCACTCTCTGCACTGCCTTCCTGTCCGAAACAGTAATATCTCCAAACCACAGAGTAATACAACAGGATGCTTTCAATCATCCCTCTGTAGAAAGTGGTAAGAATAGGGGATGGCTCCCCCCCCCCCCACCATGCTGTACTTTAGCAAATGGTGTAGTTGGAATTTATGAAATAAAGCAATTCCTAGATCAGACTGCCCTTAAAATTGCCTGCTAACTCCTCTCAGGGGTGTAGCATTTTGGTTGCAACCATTGTAAATGCAAACTGATGGTCAAGCACCCAAATCATGATCATATAACCAACCACAGGTTGCTTATAATTTCAAGGACAAGTCATAAGTCACTTTTTCCTTATCCCAAAGCCGTTGTACTTTCAAACCATTGTTAAATGAATGGTTGTAAGTCCAGGACTATCTATACACTGAACCCTCAAGTAACTACATGGGTGGGGTTCTCATCAAACAGTTAGATTAGGTAGTTTGTTTGCGTTGCATAAATGCAACTAACGGTAAGTAGAAAGGGGGGGAGGGAAAAATTCTAGATTTTTAAAATTCTGTTGCGTAAGCAGCACAATTAAGTTAGATAAATTTTATCTCAGACATCTGATAACAAAACTAGAAATGCTGCCTAATCCAGTCAGCTGCCAGTTCTCATCTTTATGACGTGCTTGTAGTGTGGCATTTTCTGATCTTTTGAGAGTTCTGTTTAATTGGTCTTTTTTTCCCCCCAGCTCCCAATAGAAGATCAGTGGAAATTCCTAGCCCTCCAAAATCCATCTCTGATGCAGACTTGTCAAAAAAGAAAAGTGTCAAGAAGGCTAAAGGTGGAATTAAGGTAGGAGAGTTGTAATATTTGCAAATTAAGTTTTCAGGAGAGAAATTTTGTGGAGCATATCTGGGGTTGCACAGGGTGTTTCTCAACCATAGCAATTTAAAGAAGTCTGGAATCAGTCTCCTATTTTTCCAATTTCTAGATCTTGCTCCCCCACCTCGCAAGATTTTATTGCCAACAGTGCACATAAAATTGAAGTAATACGGGTAGTCCTCAAGTTATGGCCATAATTGAGCCCAGAATTGTGGTCGTAAGACGTGCCAGTCATTAAGCACGTCACCATATGACCATGCCAGATTTCGCAACATTTTTTGCAATGGTTGTTAAGTGAACCCATTGTACCCAGTGGTGGTTTTTTTGCCAAAAATGGTCATGTGACCACAAGACGCCGCAAACAATCATAAAGGTGGGCCAGTTCCAAAGGCCCAAAATGCGATTATGTGTCTGTGGGGATGGGGGGTGGGAGCAGACATTGGAACTTCAAAACAGGGTTGTAAGTAGAGCGCGGGAGGTTCATTCTAACTTTGAATGGCAGTTAAAACAGCCAGTCGTAAATTGAGGACTACCTGTAGATACATTACAGCATCCATTTTTGGTGGTGCCATGTTTCAGAAGGTTTTGGTGGAGGTGTGGAGGAAGAAAAAAGGAGGTGTCAAATCATGGCAGAGTTTAATATACCTGTTGTCCACCCTCCAAAACACACACATACCCAGAAGGCTGGGCCCACCTTCAGTCACCAGCTATGTTCTCTGCAATTTTCGGAAACAGATCAAACAAAAGTAATCAAATAATAGTAATTAAATTGATCTCCAGTCAAAAATGGCTTGATTGCCTAATCCTTCTGTTGTTGTTCAGTCGCTAAGTCTTTTCCGACTCTTCATGACCCCATGGACCACAGCATGCCAGGCCCCCCCCCCCGTCCTCCACTGTCTCTTGGAGTTTGCCCAAACCCATGTTCATTGCATCACTGATTCTATCTAACCATCTCATCCTCTGCTGTCCCCTTCTCCTTTTGCCTTCCATCTTTCCCAACATCATCAGGGTCTTCTCCAAGGAGTCCTTCACATTAGGCGGCCAAAGTATTTCAACTTCAGGTTCAAGATCTGTGCCTGATCCTAGGTAGACTCTAACATCAGTTTCTGGTATTCCCAGATAAAAGCATCAAGTCGCAGGAAGTAACAGAGGAAGAGGAGTAAATATTGAAACAGACAGACACATGGAAGTCCAAAAATTTAGAAAATGTTTCAGGAGTCATTGGACTTCAAAGTTAATTATATCTAAATGAATTCCAGTTATTTTTCATATAAGATTCGCAGCCAAGTAAGAATTGGGTAGCATAAAAGTGATTGTGAGATGACCGGTTTTAGAGTCGAAACAAAATTGACAGTCAAAATGGGATAATTTTGCATTTTCGTTTTTATTATTATTTTTTTAAAGATGTGAGTTTCCAGTTGATGGCAGTTTGTATAAGAAATTTAGAAATGGTCTTCTAGGCAGATAAAGGAGCCCCGAATCTCAAACCATTTTTTTTTGTTTTGTTTTGTATTCCTGTGTTTTCCAAAAAAAAAATCCAGATTGAAGTGATGCATGAAGCCAGTCAGGGAGGTTCCAGCAGAGTCTTGGTAATAAGTGAAAGTGAAGAAAATCTTTCCACTAGGAGAAGGTAGGAAATTCCTTGTTCCCAGAAAATTGATTTTTTTTTAAAAAAATAAAAATCTGTGTTATACTGATCAAGGAAGTGATATGTTAACTGTTGTGTGCAGAAATGTGTGCAATTTCAGACCATGAAAATTGGGGAAAAGGCAATTCTTAACTTCCAAATATACCGTATAAGTAGTCGTCAACCTAACAACTATTCATTTAGTGACCGTTCAAAGTTCTAATGGTACTGAGTGACATATAAACCGGTCCTCACATTTTACAACCGTTGCAGCATCCCCATGGTCATGTGATCAGAATTTGGGCACTTGGCAATGTGCAGGTATTTATGACTGTGGCGGTATCGGTGATTGCAATTTGTGAGCTTCCTAGATATCTATAATAATAATGATAAAGTTGGAAGGGACCTTGGAGGTCATCTAGTCCAACCCTCTGCTCAGGCAAGAAACTCTATACATTTCGGACAAATGGCTGTCCAGTTTCTTCTTAAAAACTTCCAGTGTTGGAGCAAGCAAAGTCAGTGGGGGAAGCCGCATTCACTTAAGGACTGCCTGATTCACTTAACAACTCGGTGATTCAACTAACCACTGTGGCATAAAGGTCATAACATTGGGCACGACTCACTTAATAACTGCCTTGCTTAACAACAGACGTTCTGATCCCAATTATGGTTGTAAGTCAAGGACTACCTGTATTCCTTTATTAGAACCTTGGGTCTCTAGCATAACCTTTGAAGATAAGGCTGTTTTACACTTCGTTTGTAAAAGGATGAATTAGAGTTCTCTGTATGAACCTGCAATTTAACAGAACTTGGACCCGTCTCAGAAAAATAATACGGAATAAAAAAAGATGCAAAGAAGAATAATCAAAATGATTTAGATGTAATAATCAGATCTGCAGCTTTTTCACCTGGCGTGAAGGATGGGCAAGATGCATGGCTTGCAAAACATAGAGAAAAAGTGTTTCTCCAGAATTCAGAAGTTTCTCCTCTCAAAAATGTTTACATGCACTAAAAAACCAGTTATTAATATTTTATTAATAAGATGTAGTTTATTTTCTATTTCATTTATGTTTGTATCAGACACATATTTTTACTTTACTTATAATGTATTTATAAATCATGCATTTTAGGCTTAGGAATATTTATTCATAAATATGTCTTTATAAATTCTTGTTTGTCTTTATTAAATCCTTATCTTTATGGGGGGGATTTTTTTTTCTGAAACCAAAATGTATATAATACTTTAAAACGAATTCCCTAATTTTTAAAGGAAAAACTAGGTTATACACAACTTAGTGGAAATGACATTTCTCAATATCTATATATGAATGCATATAAATATTTGTTAATGTGATATAAGTGAAAAATTTTGCACCATTATGGTTATTAATATATTTTCTCATTCCAATGATCCTCCGATACTCGGTCCAAACCCTGTTTCATGAATTTTGTCATTGGTAAATCACTTTCTTATTGTAATGGAAACTTTTTTTTAAATGCTCATAATCCAGTGGTGGGATTCAGCCAGTTCTCACCACTTTGGCAGAACTGGTAGCTAATTTTTTCCAGAATGGATTTCCGGAAGCGGCATCCACACAGAGAACCGGTTGTTCACATATTTGAATTCCACCACTGTCATAATCCGATTTCCACATTATTTGGTTGCCATCTTAGAGATCTCTAAAATTTACATCATGAAGAATTTGTGTCTGTTGTAACTTCATACATGGAAGAGAATCCTGAATGAATACTGATTTTTTTTAACATAGTGGCTTTAACTCATGACAATTTCATAAGCTCCTAAGACTAACAGGCATATCTAACTCATCTAAATAATCAACAACTCATTCCTTTTTTAAAAGACAGACCACTGCAAAATAAATAACTAAGCTATATTAGAGGGTAAGCTTGGATAAAATTACTATACAATTAATCTAGTTTTGGTCACTGCGATGTAAAAAAGATGTTGAGACTCTAGAAAGAGTACAGAGAAGAGCAACAAAGATGATTAGGGGACTAGAGGCTAAAGCATATAAGGAACGGTTGCTGGAATTGGGTATGTCTAGTTTAATGAAGAGAAGGACGAGGGGTGACATGATAGCAGTGTTCCAGTATCTCAGGGGCTGCCACAAAGAAGAGGGAGTCAAGCTATTCTCCAAAGCGTCTGAAGGCAGGACAAGAAGCAAAAGATGGAAACTAACCAAGGAGAGAAGCAACCTAGAACTAAGGGGAAACTTCCTGACAGTTAGAACAATTAACCAGTGGAACAACCTGCCTCCAGAAGCGGTGAATGCTCCAACACTGGAAGTTTTTAAGAAGAGACTGGACAGCCATTTGTCCGAAATGGTATAGGGTTTCCTGCCTGAGCAGGAGGTTGGACTAGATGACCTCCAAGGTCCCTTCCAACTTTACTATTATTATTATTATTATTATTATTATTATTATTATTATTATTATTATTATTATTATTATTATTATAGAAAAGGCTAGAAATCTGTTTTTGTATTCATTTGTAAATTAATGAGGATTCTGAGCCATGTGCTGCAGTTGTAATGTGATCCATAAGTAATTGTATAATCTTTCCAGATATATTAAGTATTAGATTATAGAACTGGGCTACTATATAAGCACTCTCTTATGCCTCTTTATTCCTACAGATAAATATTAGCATTTTGGCATGTTTTGTAGTATGGGAACATATCTATTCCAGAAAATCTCCAGAATTATTTGCTTTATTTTATTTATGAGATTTACAGCCCCACAACTCCAAAATAAATCTGGGTGGCCTATGTCAAGAATAATAAGAATAAAAATAATACTATATATTAAAATCTATAAGCCAGTTTGGTATAGTCATTAAGGCACCATGCTAGAAAAATAAATACTGTAAGTGTAAATCCCATGTGTCCTGCCAAATATACTCCCTTTAATGAGAAATTACCAACAAGCTTCCGTAAACACCCTGCACAAGGCCTGGGAAGTTTTTAACGATTTTTAGGCCATTTTGAGGGTGAGAGCAAATGGCTTGAGTAAAAGTCCAGGGGTCTCCAAATTTGGCAAGTTTAAGTCTTGTGGGTTTTAACTCCCAGAATTCTGGAGACCCCTGAAAAATAGTCTTGTTTTGGGGTTTTTTTTGGGGGGGGGGTTGAGCCATTCTCCAAACCTAAGGCCTTTGCATAATGTTTGGGGAGATGTTTAAAATACAAGATTTTTAAAATGTGTTTCTTTGGCAAAGCATATTCCTTCCAATTACAATCTATTATACACGAGCACAAGCATATTTAAGGTACACTTTTTTTAAAAAAAATACATTAGCGGCTGCGGGACTTGGGTTTGGCTAGTCTAAAAAAGAAGAAATAGGGGAGACATGATAGCAGTGTTCCAGTATCTGAGGGGCTGCCACAAGGCAGAGGGGGTCATGTTGTTCACCAGAGCACTGATCAAAGAGAGAAGCAGCCTGGAATTAAGGAGAAACTTCCTGACAGTGAGGACAATCAACCAGTGGAACAGCTTGCCTCCAGAAATCATAGACGCTCCATTGCTGGAAGTTTTTAAAAAGAGTCTGGACAATCACCTGTCTGAGATGGTATAGGTTTTCCTGCTTGAGCAGGGGGCTGGACTAGAAGATCTCCAAGGTCCCTTCCAGCTCTATTCTATTCTATTCAGTATTTGAATAACTATGGGCTTTTTACCCAGAAGAGAATACAGATTTTATTGCTGCCACAAAGGAAGTAAAATACTTAGTACATGAAAAATTGCTATCAGTAATTGCTATTAATATTTCAGGCTATTGAGATTAAATCAGGCCTTTTGATAAAATCAGGCTGTTTTCAAGTATATGTCCTGGTTTCCAAAATCAAATTTGTGGCTGAAATAATGTGCCAAGAAACACAGTTGCCTGCAATGGAGATAAAATCACAGTGTGTATTTGCTATCCAGTGTTTTTAAGTTAGCATCTCATGTGCACATAGTTTAAATGTTCCACCTAAGACAGGACGCGAAATCTTATTCACAATTATTGGATTTGCCGCCTCAAAGAAAAGCAGGTAATATATTCCAAATGTTCTATTTTACAAGAGGAAACTGTTACTATGGAAAAATTAGAGGAGGACATTTACAAACTATACAACATGTTTATTGAAAATATANTTGTCTTTAAGTCGCAGCGGTGACGGCAGCTTCTAGCTTCGCTTATAGCGAAGACGTCCTGGATCGCGGAGAATCCCGAGGCTCCGGAGGAGTTCTCACCTACATCGTCCACAAGGGACGACTCGGGAACTCAACTCCTACCTCGGGCAGCTCACCTTTCCCCCTATGCCCAGGGGAAAGGTATCAAGCCGTTTGACAGGTGATGCAGGCTGTCAAACCGGCTTTTACGCGGAAACAGGCGGGAGCAGCAAACAGCTGCGTCCAGCGAAGGAGCCTGCCACCGGAAGTCCCCCCCCAGCATTAGGCTCTTCTCCAGTGAGTCCTTCCTTCTCATTAGGTGGCCAAAGTACTTGAATTTCAACTTCTGACCTTCTAAAGAGCAGTCAGGGTTGATCTCCAGGACTGACCGGTTGGGTCGCCTTGCAGTCCAGGGGACTCGCAGGGGTCTTCTCCAGCACTGTAGTTCAAAGGCCTCAATTCTTTGTTGCTCAGCCTTTCTTATGGTCCAACTTTTACAGCCATATATTGCAACTGGGAAAACCATGGCCTTGACTATACATACTTTTGTTGGCAAGGTGATGTCTCTGCTTTTTAGTATGCTGTCTAGATTTGCCATAGATTTCCTCCCCAGGCGCAAGCGTCTTTTAATTTCTTGGCTGCAGTCTCCATCTGCAGTCCCCATCTGAGGTGATCTTGGAGCCCAGGAAAATAAAATCTGTCAGAAGTATCTCCTCTCAAAAATGTTTACATGCACTAAAAAAACAGTTATTAATATTTTATTAATAAGATGTAGTTTATTTTCTATTTTATTTATGTTTGTATCAGACACATATTTTTACTTTACTTATAATGTATTTATAAATCATGCATTTTAGGCTTAGGAATATTTATTCATAAATATGTCTTTATAAATTCTTGTTTGTCTTTATTAAATCCTTATCTTTATGGGGGGGGATTTTTTTTTCTGAAACCAAAATGTATATAATACTTTAAAACGAATTCCCTAATTTTTAAAGGAAAAACTAGGTTATACACAACTTAGTGGAAATGGCATTTCTCAATATCTATATATGAATGCATATAAATATTTGTTAATGTGATATAAGTGAAACATTTTGCACCATTATGGTTATTAATATATTTTCTCATTCCAATGATCCTCCGATACTCGGTCCAAACCCTGTTTCATGAATTTTGTCATTGGTAAATCACTTTCTTATTGTAATGGAAACTTTTTTTTAAATGCTCATAATCCAGTGGTGGGATTTAGCCAGTTCTCACCACTTCGGTAGAACTGGTAGCTAATTTTTTCCAGAATGGATTTCCGGAAGCGGCATCCACACAGAGAACCGGTTGTTCACATATTTGAATTCCACCACTGTCATAATCCGATTTCCACATTATTTGGTTGCCATCTTAGAGATCTCTAAAATTTACATCATGAAGAATTTGTGTCTGTTGTAACTTCATACATGGAAGAGAATCCTGAATGAATACTGATTTTTTTTAATATAGTGGCTTTAATTCATGACAATTTCATAAGCTCCTAAGACTAACAGGCATATCTAACTCATCTAAATAATAATCTCCAAACCTAAAGCCTTTGCATAATGTTTGGGGAGATGTTTAAAATACAAGATTTTTAAAATGTGTTTCTTTGGCAAAGCATATTCCTTCCAATTACAATCTATTATACACGAGCACAAGCATATTTAAGGTACACTTTTTTTAAAAAAAAATACATTAACGGCTGCGGGACTTGGGTTTGGCTAGTCTAAAAAAGAAGAAATAGGGGAGACATGATAGCAGTGTTCCAGTATTTGAGGGGCTGCCACAAGGCAGAGGGGGTCATGTTGTTCACCAGAGCACTGATCAAAGAGAGAAGCAGCCTGGAATTAAGGAGAAACTTCCTGACAGTGAGGACAATCAACCAGTGGAACAGCTTGCCTCCAGAAATCATAGGCGCTCCATTGCTGGAAGTTTTTAAAAAGAGTCTGGACAATCACCTGTCTGAGATGGTATAGGTCTTCCTGCTTGAGCAGAGGGCTGGACTAGAAGATCTCCAAGGTCCCTTCCAGCTCTATTCTATTCTATTCAGTATTTGAATAACTATGGGCTTTTTATCCAGAAGAGAATACAGATTTTATTGCTGCCACAAAGGAAGTAAAATACTTAGTACATGAAAAATTGCTATCAGTAATTGCTATTAATATTTCAGGCTATTGAGATTAAATCAGGCCTTTTGATAAAATCAGGCTGTTTTCAAGTATATGTCCTGGTTTCCAAAATCAAATTTGTGGCTGAAATAATGTGCCAAGAAACACAGTTGCCTGCAATGGAGATAAAATCACAGTGTGTATTTGCTATCCAGTGTTTTTAACTTAGCATCTCATGTGCACATAGTTTAAATGTTCCACCTAAGACAGGACGCGAAATCTTATTCACAATTATTGGATTTGCCGCCTCAAAGAAAAGCAGGTAATATATTCCAAATGTTCTATTTTACAAGAGGAAACTGTTACTATGGAAAAATTAGAGGAGGACATTTACAAACTATACAACATGTTTATTGAAAATATATATTTTATAAAACACTGTGCAGAACAAAGGGTCATGAATAAATAAATGTTCTTAATCAAATATAGCTGCAAACAGGTAAAAACTAGTATAACAGTTGTGTAACAACACATACCTTGAGTAACAATTCAATTACTTGTGAAGTCAAGAAAAGAAATTACAGCCCTGCATTTGGAACACTAGTAAACCTAAGAATTTCCTGTTTAAAAATGTTAAATGTTCAGATCCCCACGCTTAAGAGTCTTAAGGGGGAAAAAGGATGCTTTCATAAAGTATTTAAATGATTAAACATTCTTCTCTGTGCTAAAAATATACAACTCTATTCCTTAACAACCAGCTAAATACTTTATAATTCTGCAAAAACATAACCATTTAATTTAATCTGACACAATAGACAAGTCAAATGTTTGCTTGAGAGCAAGACGATATTCAAGCATTTTGTGTCTATGATCTACCAGTAGTTGTTAGCTTTATATTATTTTGAAACTGCTTAGAATAACAGAGAAGTCTCACCCCCAATGAAATCCATATTAAATCTGCCTTAATTTCGACATCAAAACTCACTACGTAGGAAGGAGAGGAACAGGAAAGCAAAAATTTTGACAGAAAAGTATGCCTTGAGGCATGCAGACAACCCAATCCTGTTTCATCCCATTCTGTAAATGGAAGCTGTAGTTACTTTACTCATATTAAGAAATGCAGAACGGGAGAAGAATTGAAAGATTATAAATAGTAAAATTATTGAAATTCTGATTAAGAGAAAACTACTTTATGAAACTGGAACAGAAAACAGTTTATTTCTTTTAAAATATATTTATGCTGCCTAATCATGTATGTGCCAATTTCATAGTTTTTGAAAGAAAAAAATTAAATACTTCACATTTTAAAAGTGTTCTGCAGGGCTCATATTTGTGTTCCTGGAGTGTACCTTTAGTGTTAATCTCTTAAAAATATTTCTTGCTTAATGGGAATCATTGGGGAGTTAATATATATACAGTGAACACCAACTGAATAAATCAAATGGTGCCTTGTAGATTGGAGCACTGAGGCAGGGCCATCAATTTTATGATGTTTATGTTTAGTGTACAACTTAGAACTGTGAAATGTTGCAGAAAAGGTGAAACCCTTCTCATTTTTTTTGTTATTAAGACAACAGCTTTGCAGAATTTACCAGACATGTTTAATGTCAACAATAGCACCATTTATATAGGATCAGAGATGTTTAAGTCATCTTGAGTGATCATCTAATAAAACATACAGAGCTATTCAGTTCTAAAAACATTAGAACAAAATGTAATAATGTGCTTAGAAATGACAGTACTCTGTGTGTGTGTGGAAAAAATGCTATTACATTAATATCCTGTCAAAGCAATTATTTTATCTTTCTCCTTGTAACCTCCAAATATTAACTTATCAAAAATGTATGTTTTTCAACTAATCAACAACTCCATTTCCATTTGGTAATTTCATAGTTCCAGATTGAGAAGTATCAATGTTAACTTTAAGATCTATCCAGTTCTTAAAATTACCTGGTGGGAAACTTTACTATAATAGGAAAATTGTTTTTATAATTAGAACGTACCTTTGGAGAACTGTGCAATCTGCAGGCAAGTTTTTATTGCATTTTTTCTCCTATGTTCATGTTAATTTGTTATGGAGAAAACAAGTGACTTCCTCCTTCATTTGTGGCTCAGTAAATCTATTCTGATGTTCAAGTATTAGGAAAAAGCAGCTGAACAGACATATGCATCGCAATTATATAATCTGCAAAGCAGCATAATATTAACTATTCTGCAATATATGTTACCCCAAACTCCAGAAGAAATGTTTTTCATTTTTAGATCTGTAATCTGTCGCCAAAAATACTGAAGGTCTTCTACATGTCCATGAGAAGTAATCATTTTGTCGTAAATGCAAGGATGATGTGGAGCCTTTCCTCCTCCAGAAAAGAAGGGGTGATTCTGTGGTACAATTCCCACTTTGTTGGCACAAAGTCCCATGAAAACATCATCTATGTAAAAACTTGAATTAAGAGTCTGAGAGGCTTGGTATACTTTAGCAGCTACGTCGCTGGATAGAACATATGCAGCTCCAGCTGTGTAGTCAGGATAGACAGGCCACGGGTACATTTTATAGGAAACATAATATTTGCTTTTTTTATCCCTTATGGGAGGTGCTGCATAATGGACATGCCCAACCCAAACACCCTGAGCCCCAGTTTGTGCTAGATTTTGGAGGTATGCAATAAGATTTGGCATGTGGATAAATATGTCATCATCAGCTGACATGACAAACTTGGCATGAGGGCAGAAGTTGTTTGCCCAGCTGAACTGCAACAGTAATTTGTAGGTAAGATTGTAGAAAGTATCCAAAAAGTCTTGTTGAATCAGATCTCCATGCCTCTCGTCTTCCTTTTCCAGCCTCATTTGCGTTTCACTTCTCAGTGAAAAATTTCTCGATTGTCCTAAAACAAATAAGACCTTTATGTTGGCATTCAGATAGTGATGAATGTATTCTTCATTACCCCATGTTTGTCGAATTGCATCTCTCCTCTGGTAGTTTTCAGGTGAACTCTTCACAAAGATCAGGAGGAGAACATCTTGCCCTTGACATTTCTCCTCGTGATTGATCAAATACCGATGCCTTGCTACCTTGTTACATCTGCTAATCGTTAGACTGTCATTCACAAAAGCATAGCTATTTATGAGGTATTTGTACGAGAAAGATTTCATCGTGTGCACAAACCTAGGGCTATCAATTTCTACCCAAAAAAACATGAAGCACAGAACAAAACAAGTGGCAAAAATGTGCACAAACTGATATTTTCTAACTCTTCTAGAATTAACATGCATTCTGGTTCACTTCTTTATATATGATTCCAATTAAAGATTTGAGTTTTTAAATAAGTTCTCCTGCGAGACTTCAACATTTGTCTTTCAGGAAAAATATTCATTTTAGATGCATACTGCGGCATCTGAGTTACTGGAGAGTCACCTCAATAAGAGCCCAATATGTTAGCTTTTAAAACTCATCTTGTTTCCGAAGAAATGTTGTGAATTAGGAGGACTTTGACAACATACAAAGGTTCTCCTATCGCCTCTTCATCTGATGTAAAATCAGCTCAAAACTGATATTGCAGCACCATCATCTGCAAAAAACAAGAAAAACAAAGTTCATCTTAAGCATAGTTCATAATTTCTATATGATACTGGAAACATATAGGGGTAATTACTTCAGACTCCAGCAGACTGAGAATTGGTCTTGTCCATGCCCAACGGTTGTCTATGGAAATTTTCAATCACTGTGGTTGTCCCAAAGGTATTTTTTCTAAAAGACAACTGGTCTTTTTTTTTTAGCCAGAAAAAGTGCTATCAGGTTTCTTCTGAGTTTTGGCTATTATAGATTAGAAGTAGGCAATTACGGCAACTTTACAATCTGTATGGACTTCAGCTCCCGAAATTGGATATCTCAAAGGTGCTTTTTCAAAAGGCAACTGGACTTTCTTCGTTTTTCCTTCAAAACATTTTGCTTCTCATCCAAGAAACCTCTTCAGTTCTAACTGACTGGTGGGAAATGGAAGGATTAATATTGTTTGCAGTCAGCTGGTTGTTAGCTCTCTGACTCCAGTTCTGGGAGTGTCTATGGAGATTCTCAGTCATCCAGTTCATGGTTGTCTCAAAGGTGCATTTTCAAGAGGCAACTGGACTTTCGTTTGAAGACATTTCACTTCTTGGATGAGAAGTAAAACATCTTCAAGGTGAAAAAGCACCTTTGAGAACTCCAATTCTGGGCGTTGGGCCACACAGATCGCAAAGTTGCCATAGTTGCGCACTCCTTGTTTATAGTAGCCAAAACTCAGAAGGAATCTGATAGCGCTTTTTCTGGCTAATGAATTGTAGTAAAAGACATCCACTTTCCCAAGCCTGGCCTCTGATGGCCTTTTTTCTCCTAATGCTACTCCTGCCTTGAGAGCCTTTTAGAGACCAGTCCTGGCTTATTCACAACAGGGAAGAAAGATTCACTTGCAAAAGAGAATCATCCTCCAAAATTAAGATTTACAGAGCTGTCCTCAGGGGAGGCCATTTCATCCATCCTGGAGACTCTGGGGGAAGCAGGGCATAAATCCTGAAGACAAGGAGCCCTATACTGGAGGATGCGTGTGCATAAATGTGGTCATGCACACCTTATAGGCTGAGAAAACCTACATTTTCTTTACTCTCCCCTTATGAAATCAGCCCTTCAGCCCCTTTAGTGTCGGGATGCTAAGGCAAAGCAGAAAAGGCGGATGGCAGATTGTCTGCCTGCCCGCCCACCCGTCCATCCGTCCGTCCATCCATCCATCCAATCATCAATCTAATCTATCACCTATTATCTATTATTTATCATCTATATTAGCTAGCTAGCTCTCACTATATTTTGCTGTGCTTTTTAATTCTGGTAGCTTTTCAGACTCATTTGACAATCAGAGTCACTTCACACTCAACCAACCAAATTATTAAATAAATATCCATATAGACAAACAAACAAGACAGTCCAGGTTGACAATGTTACAAAATTTCTCTACCCATTTTCTCAACAAAACCCAAATGAACTTCAAGCTGGAAATGCTTTTAAAAACCCACATGCATACACACGGCGCATTAAGTAAATCCTGGAAAATGGGTGTCTGCAGGCTGTGGTAAAAATAAGTCAAGATGGCAGCCACAGCAGGACAATAAAAAATTTGCCCCTTTTTTAATGTGCTGAAGAGAGCAGAGCTTTGGTTGCCCCATCATGGCCGCCATCTTGGCCTTTTTTGGCCAATTTGTTCAGCCAAATCTGGAAGTATTAGATCAAATCAAAGCATGAATCCTATATCCAAGAAAAGCCCAATTTGGGCCTTGGCACAATTTGCATGTGGAATTTCACCCGAGAATGGTTTCCCAGAAGAATTCTTTGTTGGATTTCCCTGTTTACAACTGAACATGTTCTCTCTCAGCCAGCTTGATTCTCTTTCCTTTAGGGGAAAAACAACAACATTACCAGCTCTCTTTTGTGGCCTGCTTTGGCCTTCTTTGGTTTCAGGGTCCCTCCTAAAAGTTGGTTTTGCCTTCAGGGGCAAATGAAAGAGGAAATGAGGGCCCCATGTCAGTTTCCTCAGCAGAAACATGGAAGTGGCTCTCTGCTGCCATTTTCTAGCATTCACAGCTGAGGCGATTGCTATTCCATGGGCACAGCCATGCTCAGAGGACTAGAAGACCACATACATTGCTCATGAGATAACAAGCCTTCCCCAGGGTCTCCTGGTGGTCTCTCATCCCTGCAGGGCCTCCAGGCCTAAGCAGGGGCCACTCCTTGACTGACCAAAAGCACCATCCACAATCAGTGGGGCCTCACTCCAGGCCTCCTATTGCAGAAGCGAGAAGATAGGCAATTTCGCCTAGTATAGCTTCCTGAAGTCCCATACATCGAAAGGGCATCAGATTGAAAACAGTTGATAGGAAGAAGGCATTCCCCCCCCCCCCCGGGTCTTGCTTCTTGGCCATCCCTACTTTCTTTTTATGAGGAAGCAAAATTCATGGAGAAATCACCCTCTAAGAGAGATTTCAGGGGGTCCCAATGAGACATTTTATTTCTTCATCTGCCACATTGTAAGCTCTGCACATAGCAAATTTTGATTTTCAGCTTTCGGTGTTGTTTTGGTTTGATCCAACTGCCTTGTCAGGCTGCTAGTCCAAAGTGAGGCTCAGCCTTTCTTCCTGCCGAAAGCCTGACCGTCATTTGTACAATTATTGGATTGACCTAATTCGAAACTCACTTTCCACCTTCAGCTACAATTAATTAATATTTTTCATTTATTTTATTTATTGTATTTAGCATGTTTAGAAACTGCCCATCTCCCTCGCAGACGGACTCTGGACACGGTACAATTAAAATGTTAAAAACATGAATATGGAATGTAACAAAAATTTAGCTTGAGAAGCTTTAAAATCACTCTAAAGAGAAAAACACTTCTATCCAGAGTCCATTCACACAATGTCCATAATCTGCTTCTGAAGTCACCCATTTTTGGGCTTCACAAAATATGTTAAAGCATAAATAACCAACTAAGCCAGGTTTTCACAATATGCTAAGTTAGGAAACAAATGAAGGCTTACACTAACCAAGCTTAAATTGCATGGATACATCTGCTAACTCTTTACATGTACTTTTCTTAAAAAAATTCTGTGAGTCTAGCAAATGCCAAATCACCAAATGCAAACCTTGTTAATAGTGACTTTTGGGGGGAATAATAATAATAATAACAACAGCAATAACAACTCGATAGCTGAACAAAAATTCCAAATCCAGTCTAAACATCTGTGCACAATGAACCAATAACAACAACAACAACATAATCTCTTTGGATGCAATCCCAAAATATCTGGAGCATCACTTGAATACCATAGGCATTAACAAATTCATCACTGGTCAATTGCAAAAGGCAGCTTTATTTGGAACAGCTTACATTCTGCAATGATACCTGTAACACCATCAGACACCCACATCTGCTTATCCTAGGTCCTTGGGAAGGACTTGATAGGTAGACAAAAATGTCAAATCCAGTCTGAACATCTGCCCTCATTTACAGCAGTCAGCAGCCCATTCCGTGCAAGGTGAGGGGCAGTTGTTTCCCTTTAATATCTATATGAAACAACACAAAACAACTTTTTAAAATATGTTAGAAAAACACAGAAGGGTATTGTAGTTATTCTTCCTCTCCCCCCAAGAAGGAGTTTGGAGTATTACAAGCTAAATGAAGAAAGGAAACCATCAGAAATCTTTTGACTGTCAATATAAATCACTCTGGACTGGAGAATGAAGCTGATGCAGAAAATCTCCATTTTTTTCAGGCTGCACAAAGTCTGACCACATTCAGTTTCACAAAGCCAATTGAAGGCTTGAAAAGTGTTTTCAAACATTATGCCATTTTTCTGCTTGCTATTGTCCATAATGCAAATGAATTATTATTTATATATTAAATGTCATTCACAAATGGGCGAAACTTACATTTGATTGCTATGTGGAAATTAACCTAACAAAAGATTCAATTTCCTAGCTTACCAAACCTTTTTTTTTTTTAAATATTATTGCTGTTCAGCCAATTGCAGCATCACTGTTGCTCTTCTAGCAAAACAGAAAATTGCTTTGGCATAAGCTTGTATTTGTGACCATGACAATTATGACATAAATATAAAATGCCATTTTTATTTATAATTTCATAAAACATAAAACTCAGATTTAAAATAAAAAGCAAAGGAGGCTTATTATTTTTTTAATAATACAGCTAAACACCATTCAGGAGAATTTAGGGAATTTTGAGATTTTCATGTGAAAATAAAGAACCATTTAAAATAAGTTGAAGGGGAAGTCATTTTATTTCAATAGATTGGCCAAATTGCTATTTCTAGCACAGACCAACACATCCCAGCTTTGGAGCTTGTCATGTGCAACATAAAATGAGCTGCACAAGCAGTTTAGCACAACTGTAATCAGCACATTTTGCAGCACAAGTCATGCTCTATTATTTTGGCTACAAAAATTACACAACACATATCAAATGAATGAAACAACTCAGCAAGGAAAATACTAGAGATTTCGTCTGTTGCTGACAGATGAAAGGGTAGTATTTCATTCAATTTATTGATTTGATTTCTAGTGTAACTATATTCCAAGGATTCATAAAGAAGATTTTAATTTTATAGTGATTGTAATTAATTATCACTGACCAATCTCGGACTGATGTTTTATCCATAAAAGTGCATAGGGGAGAGAGAGAGAGAGAAAAGGAACATGAGAGAATATGATCATAAAATAAATCCATTTATTAAATTAACAATTTAATTAATCACTAAAAGGCTAGAAATATTTGAGAAAGTCCACTTCTATCTCTACCAGTATTTTTAGTTACTGAATATTTTCTGTCATATCCAAACAATGTCTGGTGTAGGTAACAATGCAGGAAATAAAATATCAACAAATCAATCATATGCCATTTTTCATTTTCCCACTCACTTCCTACACATATTAGGAATCCAAAATGTTGTGCTGCTGTTTCTGAAGTGCCAGGGAAGAATGAATTTAACTATATTTACATATTTGTATCTCTAGCAGCAGTATACTTGATCTTCTAAGTAAAAACCTAGTGATGGCACACAACTGTGCAAGTACTTGTATGAATTAGAGGCAAATTAAGCATGTCAGCTTTCACTCCCTTAGTGTGCAGGCACAGCCAAAAGTATTATTCCCAATTTGCCATGAAATAAGTTGAAATTGATCCAGATAAATGGTTTCAACCATTCTTTATGCCATAGTCCAGATTCTGCACTTAACATATTCTTGTAAATAATAAAATTAATGAATATGGCATGGACATAATTAGAGCTGTGGTGGGGCAGTGGTTAGAATGCAGTATTACAGGCTAATTCACTACTCACTCCAGGAGTTTGTTTCTGAGAGGTTCAAGGTTAACCCAGCCTTCCATCCTTCCAAGGTTGGTAAAATGAGGACCCAGATTGTTGGGGGCAATAGGCTGTAAACCGCTTAGAGAGGGCTGTAAAGCACTGTGAAGTGGTATATAAGTCTAAGTGCTATTGCTATAATTGTTGCTACACTTAGAAATTAAAAGACATTATTGGATTTTAATGAATTCTCAAGCAGACTATTTAATTACTTTCACAGGTATCTTCTGTCTCATAATCAGATACTCAGCCTGCTTGAATGGGGAAAAATATTCAAGTATCAATAGAGGAAAAGTATTCAAGTATCAATAGGGGAAAAGTATTCAAGTATCAGTAGGGGAAATTTGTAGCTCAGAGTCGAAATAAGGGCTTCATGGTGCTTTTTGAGCTTCTTGTTTTCTTGCAGATGTTTCATTACCCAAACTAGGTAACTTCATCAGTGCTAGTAGGAAGTGGGGTTTGCTCTCAATTTATATCCTAGTGGCTTGCCCTGTCAGTGTTGTTAGGAATTCCTGGAAGCCTGGCACTCTGACAAATTGATCATCAATAGACACATAGACATCAACAGCATTTACTACCATTCAAAAGAGACAATCAACAAGCCAAAAAGAAGACAACAAGACCAAAACACCTCCCACCAGCAATCAACACCCAGATGACCAGAGATTAACACCAGGATTAATATCAGATTAACAATCAAGTAGCAAACAATACCCCATTCAAAGAACTGCCAGCCAAGCTAACAGTAAACAGCCCAATCTAGGATCACTTCAACCAACACTGATAGGCAAGTCACTGAAATATACAATGAGAGCAAACCCCACTCCCTACTGGTGATGTTACCTAGTTTGAGTAATGAAACATCTGCAAGAAAACATCCAAGCTCAGAGAGCACCAAGGACCCCTCATACTCAGAATACAGAGGTAGAAGAGGTAGAACCAAGAAAACTTCAAAACACCCTAGTTGACCCCCAAATTCAAGGTACAGCACTGATGAGTCACACCATCTGTTGTTGTCTGACTGAAACTGGCTTCCAGGGTAGAAGAACCCACTTCTGAAAGACAGCCACCAAAAAGCCAGACTGGAGTTTACTAAAATTCTTCTTTGCTGAAGAAGAATGGGAGAAATTGCCAGCTGAGAAGTGTTTTTAAGTGTTATTCAGAGATTGCTGTTACTGCCTCAAAAAAAGGTGTGCTACCTTTCAACTTCTTTTAATAGTGATTTTATTAAAAGTTGCAATCACAACAATAAAACTAATACAAATAAAAAAATTAGAAAGGGCAGGAAAGAAAAAATAATATAGTAAAGAAAAGAAGATATATATAAAGAAATGACGACGCTTTCATCAAAAGTATAAAACATTTAGTAACTTATGACTTTTTCCTAAAATAACATAAAATGCTCTCTTCTTCGTACATCCCCTTATCTATAAAAAAAAATCTTAAAACCTCATTTCAGTCCTGGCAATTAAAAGTTATCAGAGATGGCATTTTAACCTTGATCAAATAAAGCAGCTTTATATCCTTTTAACAATCTTGATCTTTAGTCTTTTTAAATAATTTCCTAGAACTTGCATTTTCATTTTTTTTTTATTTTTTTTTGGTCCTTTTTAAGGTGCCAACTGTGATATGAGCAATATGTCTATTCCCTCTGAGCTCTAAACCCACTGGTCTTGCTACCTCCTCGTGAGGAACAACTATCTGGAAGACTTATGGGTAATCCGAAGTCTTCTCATTGTCTGGAGAGGAAACTACAAAAAAACAGTCTTTCTATTTTTCATTGTACCGTGGTTTGGTTTGCTTTGCTTTTAGAACTATTCTTGGCCATCTATGAAATCATATGAACTTCGCCATACTGTCATTTTAGTAAATTATGATCAAGAAACATAGTGATGAAAGAAACCCTCATGGTTATGTTAAAGATATGTTACTCCTAGCCTTGGAAATGATGCAATTTGAAAGCTCAGAGCATCTAATAAATTCTCTTTGATTTATTCCATGAGTAGCTAATATCCACAAGGTTCTTTTCATTACAGCTAGATTCCTTGGTCCATCTAATTCAATGTTCTCTTTTATACATACTCTTAATTATACATAAATGTATGATACAGTGCAAGGGATCTACTCCAATTTTTATTTACAAGAATAACTCAAGCATTCCCAGCATAGCAATTTGTTTAAAAGGTTAGCTACTTGCTCAGGAAAAAAATAGGCAAAAATGAAAATAATAATTTGGATAAAGTGAGCAGCAGGAAATATTAGATATACATCCCCAATGTATATCTAATAAATGGATGCTTTTCGATTGGCCAAACCCTCTGGGGCATCCGCAAAACACTCCCCGGATGCCATTCATTCCTGTCCATTCACCCCCCAAAAGACAAGATGATGATGTTATCCATTCAGTTGTGTCCGACTCTTGGCGATTCTGTGGATCAGGTCTCTTCACATTTTCGGATCATGCACTACTTCTTTGAGTTGTTCTATGCTCTGGCTCAGTGGTTCTCAACCTGTGGGTCGGGACCCCATTTGGGGTCGATCGACCATTTCATGGGGGTCGCCAAGCAAGGCTGTCTGCCATTTTTTTTTGTCCGCCATTTTTCCCCCTTTTCCGGCGGGTACGTTACCTCCCTTGGGCTGGGCCAGCTGGTGGTCGGCCTGCTCCGTCTCTGCCGCTTGCCAGCTACGCCACGGCTGGCGCAGGGGGCGGAACCACGCATGCGCGGCACTCCCGGGCAGGGAAAGTCCTCGACTTACGACCGGTTGGGGTCGCGGCATTAAAAAGGTTGAGAACCACTGCTCTGGCTGGTGTCAGCTTTAATGGTATCCAACCAACGTGTTCTTTAGAAGCCTGGTTTTCTTTTATCGCTAATTCTTCCAAATGTAATTGCTTTCTCGAGTAAATTTCCCCGCATGACATGGCCAAAATAAGCGAGATGCGGCTTTGTGATTTTTTCCTTCTAGTGACATGTCTGGTGTTAACTTGTTCTATCTAGTACTTGCTTGTTGGTTAACTGCTGTCCAAGGAATACAGAGGAAGCCTCTCCAGTACCACAGCTCAAAACAAGTCTATTTTTTTCCTGTCTTGCTTTTTCAAAGTCCAACTTTCACAACCAAAAAGGCAAGAACAGCAATTACAAAGTGTGCATTCCGCTTCATAGGGCCACTTCATCATAATTACAGGAATGAAGGGGAGCAGAGAGGAAAGCCTCGGTATCATTTCTGTACACGTTTATTATCAACACAAAGTTACTACAGTTCCATGATTAAGCTATTGTTACATGTTTGTTGCTTTTCTTTTCCTTCAAAATACGTATAGTCACCTCTAAGAATTTCGAACAAGCCCATAATGTTACAGTTATTAAGATTCTTCCTAGGAACCCTTAGTAAACATATCAGTGGAAAAATAAATTAAATACATTAAAATATAAGAGATTTAAAACATGACCAAGGACTTCCAAAGTGCTTAGAGTCATTCATGTAGTAATGAAATTGGTGAAGACTTAAAAAAATAATAACCTGTCCCCGAAGAGATATTCTCCAATTATTTCCAATTAACATTTGCTCCAAGACCATAGCTTCTCTTCACACAACTGACCAAGATAAAGTATTTTGAGTTTGTGATGGATAGTCTAAATCAGGAGTACCCAACCTGTGGGCCGCGGCCCATTACCGGGCCGTGGCCTACTGGCCACCAGGCCACAGGGCAGGCTGGCCAGTGCGCACACTCATCTCCACTCGCACTAGCCCTGCAGCTGCATGGCTTAAACGGGACACCGCGTCACCTAAACGGGGCTCCGCACAGTCTAAACGGGGTGTCACAGCATAAATGGAGCTCTGCGTGGTGAAAACAGGCAGGTGCTAGCACCCGCGTGAATACAGGGCAGGGCTAGCGAGTGTCACATGGGCACTAGCGTCGCCGTTTGCATCACATACGTGCTCGCGGCCTCAATTGCATGCGCGTGCACATAAAATGCTTCCCCTTCCCTTTCCCTCTGGTCCACCAACCGAGAAAGGTTGGGGACCTTGGTCTAAATCACGGAAGTATGGAAAAATAAGATTGGAGAACATCTAGTCTTGGTCAATATAGCAATATTGTCCATCCAACGTGGTGCTATGAAGCAGACATGGGTCTGTGGTGTGATTGGATTAACTCTTGGGAAAGGGTAGAAAAAGTCTGCGGAAAGATGGTCAGTGTGATCCAGAGACTGCAGCAATTTTCATATGAGAAAATTAAAAGACATTAAGTCGTATACCATAGAGTAGAAGAGGAAGGATAAAGAATGAGGGGTGTGTAAAACTGCATGTGACATGGAGAAAGTGATGAAAGAATGACTTTCTTCATCTCATAACATTAAAACTTGGCTTCATTCAGGAAAACTGACAGGTGAGGAAATTCAGGATAAGGTGCTTCATACCAGACAACTGGCCCCAGGGTGATTCACGTTGTTTTGAATTATTTCTGCCTTTAAAGCCATTATGTATTCACTTTGAAATAGGTAACTGCACAAAGTAGAGATCAGGACCAGTCAGAAGGTTTTCAACATTTCATCCCATTACAAAGACAATATTAAGGCAATGGAAAAATGTACAGATAGGCATATAGCCTATTGCTTTGAAGTTCACTGAATCCTCCTTGTCTCCCTGTTTTGAGGGCAGGAACTATGTACGTTCTCCATTTGTTTGTCATTTTATCTATCCTCCTAGATTCCTCAAAATAAAACCTCAATCAGACCGTTAATTAGTAACTTCAATACTATGGGATTCAATTCATCTGGCCCAGGAGATTTAAATTCATTCAAGTAAAGACAATCTTGTCCCTTTACCCTGTTCTTCAGTTGGCTGATAGAACACATATTGTTTCTCAGACAGGACTGAGTGAGGCTGATCAGTCTGCTTTGTGGTTACCTATTAACATGTATATACAGTATTAACTCATTTATCTTCCTTGTAATCCTGGATCTTTTTGAAGAAGTTTTTCCTTAGCATCCCCTTGTTCTAGCTACAGAACTTATATGCAAATAGCCCTCAATTTACGAAACTGGTCATCAAGACCTGTGAGTTTTGCCCCATTTTGCGACTTTTCTCGCCACATTTGTTAAGTGAGTCACTGCAGTTCTTAAATTCGTAACATGGTTGTTAAGTGAATCTGACTCCCCCATTGAGTTTGGTTGTCAGAATGTTGCAAAAGGGGGTCAAGTGGCCCCACGACACTGCAATCGTCATAAATGTGAATCGTCAAGCATCTGAATGTAAATCATGTGACCATGGAGACGCTGCAACGGTCCTAAGTGTGAAAAATGGTCATCAGTCACTTTTTTCAGTGCTGTTGTAACTTCAAATGGTCACTAAATGAATTGTTGTAAGTCGAGGACTACCTGAAGTTGGGGGAGAGTGTCGATTTAACACCCGGTGATTGCTTAATGACTGCAATCAAGAGTGCTGGGATTGTGGTTATTGGGTGTCTCATTTAACAATCACTTTGCTCAATGACCAAGATTTCAGTCCCAGTTGTGGCCATAAGTTGAGGACTGCCTGTATATTATCTTGAAAGATAGGACAGCTGCTACACAGCTTTATTTCCTAAGAGAAGGTTACTCTTGCAGAAATATACTTCTTTACCATGAGTTTCCTGAGTATTGCCTAAGTACTAAAAGTAAGGCAGTAGTTATCAAATCAAGTTTGGTTTAAAGTATGCTTGTCGTTTTATTCTAAACAAGGACTTTCAGTGAAACAAATTGCCAAGTAGGTGGTAGGCTCCATTTGAATGTGTTGAATGGAAATAAAATAGTGTTTATCTGTTAAGGATGCTTCCGTTAGTATTTGTGCACTGAGCATGAACTTGGATACACAAAGGTCTAAGCAGCACATTGAAAATATTATTATTGAATATTGAATAGAGCTGGAAGGGACCTTGGAGGTCTTCTAGTCCAGCCCCCTGCTTGAGCAGGAGAACCTATACCATTTCAGACAAGTGACTGTCTAGTGGTCTCTTCTTAAAAATCTCCAATGATGGAGCGCCCACGATTTCTGGAGGCCAGCTGTTCCATGAATTAATTGTCTTCATTGTTAGGAAGTTTCTCCTTAATTCCAGGTTGCTTGGTCAGTTTCCAACCATTTTTTCTTATCCTGCCCTCCGGAGCTTTGGAGAATAGTTTGACCCCCTCTTCTTTGAGGCAGCCCCTCAAATACTGGAATACTGCTATCATGTCGCCCCTGTTTCTTCTCTCCTTTAGACACTAGCCAAACCCAAGTCCTGCAGCCGTTCTTTGTATGTTTTAGTCTCCAGGCCTTTGAGCATTTTAGTTGCTCTTCTCTGAACTTTTTCCAAGGTCTCAACATCTGTGGTTTTTTTTTTAGCACGGTGACCAAAATTGGTTGCAGTATTCCAGGTGTGGTCTTACCGGGGTTGTATAAAGCGGTCCTAATTCCCTTTGCGATTTGCAAGGGAAAGAGTGCACGCAACAATAAGCATATTGAGAAAACTCGGGGAGGGGGGGAAAAATGTAAGAAGGGAGGAGAAAAAACTAGGCAGGAAAGTAAAAGTCCTGGAAGACAGAAACGCGCACCTACCTGAAGCGGAAACGAACCCAGGGGGATTCAGCAGGCAGAAAAAATAAAATAAAATAAAAATAAAATCGAGACGCTCGGATCGGCACGCGTTCAGACTTACCCGGGAGTAACCCTAGCTGAGTTTAAACGGACGGAGATCCGAGTCGCGGCTTCAGTTCGATGGGGGGGAGGGAAGGAAGGAAGGGGAAAACGGGGGGGGGTCACCTCTCCCGCCCCCATTATACAGCCTTTATACGGGGAAGGGGGGGGGAATGCAGGGGAGCCCTTGGGAATCGGCCGGACGCAACCCGGGGCAGGAAGCTAGAAGCCGGTTGGCGAGGAAGCCCGCGGCTTCCCACTTCCCCCTCCGAAAACGGGCGCCCGGCTTCAGAGGCGAAAGGCGGCGTTGCAATTCTGCCGGCGGCAGACGCCGAAGCGAAGCTGGCTTAGCTGGCTCTGCCAGGAGGGAATCCCTCTGGGGAATCTCGCCAGGGAGGGCGATCGCGGCGGCGGCTGCGGCTTATGGGCGGTGAAAAGCCTCTCTGCTCCAGACGGGGGGGGGGGGTACTGGCGGAGAGGCGGCTGGGCTTTTTGACAGAGAGACGATGGGGGGGAAAAAAAGAGCCTGGAAGGGGGAAGTCTTAGGGGGGAGCCCAGGACCCCGACAGATGGGCGCGCTGCAAAAACCAGGGATCCGCTTCATCAAGACCGGGTCCAAACAACTTTTTACGGCCTCGAAGTAGCCGAAGCCGGCGCAAGGGGAAAGGAACTTTTTCTTGCACAAAAGAGAAGAAGAGCTCGGCTCAAAGCTTTCTTCTTTGCCGGAGTCGGACAGTAGCTTCGACCTCCCGACGTGCTTCTTCCTCCCCCATCCTTGCAAACCGGACAGTATCTGCAACCTCCCGACGTGCTTCTTCCTCCCCCATCCTTGCAAACCGGACAGTATCTGCAACCTCCCGACGTGCTTCTTCCTCCCCCATCCTTGCAAACCGGACAGTAGCTTCAACCTCCCGACGTGCTTCTTCCTCCCCCATCCTTGCAAACGCCCATCCCCGCTCGCGTCCAGCCCAGAAGTAAAACTCGAGCTGCTGACCTCTGTCCGGCGTCTCCGGGGGTCTTCCAGCCGAGCCTCCCCGGACGTTTTAAGTTGGCCCGTTGGCCTCCGCTGCAAAGTCAAGCCCCCCTTCCCCCCCCATACACACACTCCCGTTAAAACCCGGGGGAAATTGGCGCTGGTTCCGCCTGCCGGAGGGCTTCATTCAGCTTTTATTCTGAGCGGCTTCCGAGGGCGCTGATTGGCTAGACGGAGAGCGCCTCGTTTGCATCCCAGCCCGGCTCGCCGCTTCGCCGCCCGCCTCCTTTCCAGCCTCTGCGGGATGGGGTGGGGAGAACGATGGGGGTTGTAGTCCGGCACATCTGGAATGCCCCGCAACCGGAAAGACCGGTGCGGTGTCTCGACCCCGTATGTCATATAGACCGTCAAGGGTGAATTTGGATGTTAGAGGAAGACGGGCGAGTCACTCCCCCCCCCCCGGCGAATCTGTAAACCCCGATGGGGGAACCAAGAGTTGGCTGCGTGCAAATGAAGCCTGTGATGGCGTCACTTAACGCCTTGACTCGCATGCCAGGATTCCCAGAATATTGGACCGCAAGCTGGATAAGCCCCCGTGTGATGTTCAGATCTGCAGTCCTTTCTGGATCCCTGAGAAGAATATAAATCTGACCAGTTGCGTGCAGATTGTGTGAATCTAGGTTTCTGTTCTTAACCGGGTTCGCAGGCAGCAAGATTGTGTCACCAAGTATTTTCCGACTCTTAGCAACCACATGTATTTGCTCCCTGAAGACCATGGTAAGCTACATTTAGGTAAACTACATCGTAGTCATGATTTGTAGAATACTTTCTAGAGTAATGTCTGTGCAGATTCTCAGTCATCCAGGTCATGGTTGCCCCAAAGGTGCTTTTAAAAAAGTGACTGGATTTTTTTAGTTTTTTTTTTTCCTTAAAGACATTTTGCTTCTCATCCAAGAAGCTTCTTAAGTTCTGGCTTGTCTTTCTCAACCTCAGGCACTTTAAGATGGGTAGATTTCAACTCCTAAAATTTCAGGAATTGAAGTCCACCATTAGTTTGAGAAACACTACTTACTCCGAGGGAAATAAATACCTGGCAATTAAGATTCACCATGAGATCCTTGGCTGAAATTTATGCAGCATTCTTAGCCATGATGAGCTGCTGCTAGAGACTAAACCATTAACTATGGCTTTCTTAATGTAATCCCTAGTTTCTGAGTTTGCACAGGACACAAACTGTTTAACCAACTATATACGCTGGGGGTGCTTGCTCAACTTTTGTTAAACTAAGGTGAGGATGGCTAATCTTTTGCTTTAGTGTGTTGTGTGGCTTGGCAGTCTAACTTCCACCTTGTCTGGGCAAGACATTTGAAGAGAAGTACAATTTTCCCAGACTTTTCATCCTGGAAGATAGGGTGTTTTTTTAAAAAACAAAACAAAACAAAACAATCTTTTCCATACACTTAAATTTGCTGTGAAAAGTCTCAGTTGAGAAAACAAAGTTTGAATCCCTAAAATTTCTCTACATCCTTGAAAACTTTGGCACCAAGACATTGTGCTATATCGGTGTGCTAAGTTGGTTTTTGGCTATATGTATTCTGTGTATTCCAGATCTTTGTAGTTTTTGTCTAAATATTTGGTGGTGGTGTTCAGTCGCTAAGTCGTGTCCAACTCTTTGTGGCCCCATGGACCATAGCATACCAGCGCCCCCCTCTACTGTCTCCCTGAATCTGACCAAACTCATGCCCACTGTGTCAATGACACTAACCGTCTCATCCTCTGCCATCCCCTTCTCCTTTTTCCTTTCATCTTTCCCGACATCACTACAACTGTCATAAATATGAGTCAGTTGCCAAGCATCTAAATTTTGATCACATAATCACAGGGATGCTAAATGAATTGTTATAAGTCAGAAATGTCAAACACAAGGCCCGGGGGGCAGATGTGGCCCGCGAAGTGGTTTCATGTGGCCCGCGAAGCCATCCTGGAAACAGTGAGGGAACGGCCCCCGCTGCCTTGGCCCTGGCCCAGGCCAGCCAGGAGCCAATGTACAATTTTGTGGTGGCCATCTATGCTGAAATGCATTCAGTCTTAGCTCCACAAGGCCGTCTAGAAACAGCGAGGAACCAGCCCCTGCCACGTTGTCCCCGCCCCCTGGGTGAATGCTGGGGAGGTGTCACCCTTTGTGAGGAATGAAGAAATGGACCATGCCTTGGCGCTTGCCCTGGTCCCACCCCCTTCTGCCAGAGACCCTCAGATCTGTCCCACTCCTGCCCAGGCCCCCACAGGCACCCTTGACATGAACCATGTAGAGTTGGCCATGCCCACCCAGTAGGCCACACCCACTCCATCCACGCCCACCCAGTAGGCTGAACCCACCCTGGCCACACACACCCGCCACCCCCCCGAGGGCAACCGCAGTGCTGATGCGGCCCTCAATGAAGTTGAGTTTGACATCCCTGTTATAAGTCGAGGATTAGCTGTACTAGTTGTCCAGGGCCTGTGAGCTGCAGAGTGGACACAAACTTTAAAAGAAACTTTTAACAGAAAGTTCCGCAAGCAAATATTGGCACTGTTTTCCACTTCATACATTTGTATCACATTTCCTGATTTGCTCATTTTACTCAGTCACATTTGATGAATTAAATTTGCTTAAAAAACTCCCCCCCTCCCCCCCCCAAAAAAGATTGTGCCTCTTTTAAGACTATTATTATTTCTGGGCTACAAAACTCCAGATAACCACATAATGGCTTTCCGGTGGTTATTCAAATTATGGCCTTCCGGTGGCTATTCAAATTATGGCAGCCCCAGAGTTATTGCATATTAAATTTTACTGAACTAATGAACTTGAGCAATATGTTACATTGGCAGAGACGCGCTGTCTGAGTTTAAATAACTCTTTGAAAAGAAATATTTTTGCATTGGGGCACCATTTATTTGAAACCTGCTCAACTCTCCCAAGAATTAATATGCATTCCCCTTTTTCTCTTTCAATGCACGGTCTGTTCTCATATTTTAAAATATTAATAGGAAAGGAGAAAAAAGAACAGTGCTGTGTTTTTGCCTTTGAGACAGATATACAATATAAAACCAAGAGCCTAGTGGGAATATACTGTTCATTTTAATGTTTAATGTTCATTCTCTGTTTTTCTTCTTGAATCCTCCTGCTTTCTTTCCATTGAAGTTAATTGCCCAGTAATCAAGAATTTTGGGGAAAACCCAAAACACTGAAATAACTCTTGGCATTATATTTTAACAGATTAGCTTTGCTGCCTCAAAGGAGCAATACAAATTTATCTGACCATTTAAAATACTACGGTAAACTGTATCTTAGGTGGAACTATAGCAGGGGTAGTCAACTTTGGCTCTTTTATGACTCGTGGACTTCAACTCCCAGAATTCCTGAGCCAGCATGACTCAGCTTGGAAACCTCTCTCTTTCCCCTCAGCATGGCTGGCTCAGGAATTCTGGGAGTTGAAGTCCACGAGTCATAAAAGAGCCAAGGTTGACTACCCCTGAGCTATAGGGTTTTTCTCCCCATATGCACAGGTAGTCCTTGACTTATGACCACAATTGAGCCCAGAATTTCTATTGTTAAATGAGAAGTTTTATATCAAAATATATTTTACTTTTTATACTGTTTCCATCTTCCCTTAAAATATTAACAAAATCCACAATGGTCTGAGAATCAGTGTCTCCACTAGATAATTGACAGTCAAGCTGAAAATAAATTAATCAAGTAAAAATAGTAACTGGGAAAATCCCTTGCTCAAACTTCCTCAGACCCCCAAATAAGTTACCCAGACCTAATCCACGTATCAAAGGTCTGCAAACACAAACAGAGTTAATTAAATTAGGTCTCCCAGAGGAACTGCATGTTCACGAGAATAAACCCACATACGCACAAACATACCCCTCAAGTGTCACCCAAGAATAAAGACACATATATACTCACACATGATCCTCAAGTGTCACTCTGGCCTAGGCCTAGAATCAGCACGTAGAGACTTCAAGGTCCCCCTATAAAAAATTGCTGCTGTACCCTATTTCTCGGCAGCCTGCCCTTAAAAGCAAACTGTTTTGCTTTTAGGAATAAATATTTCATCTTTCCTCACAGCTGTCTGGATCTCATTTTTATTTATTCTTGTGCAATCCCGGCTTGAGTTGGAACCCCAGATTATTCTTCAGACGTAAATGAGATAGTTGTTACGTGAACGTTGCCCCATTTTATGACCTTTCTCGCCACAGTTGTTACTGCCCCTGTTAAATTAGTAGCACGGTTATTAAGTGAATCTGGCTTCCCCATTGATTTTGCTTGTCAGAAGGTCACAAAACCGACTCTGGGACACTGCAACCATCATAAATATGAGTCAGTCATCAAGTGCCTTAATTTTGATCATGGGGATTCTGTAATGGTCGTAAGTGTGAAAAATGATTATAAGTCACTTTTTATAAATTCCATTGCAATGGTCACTAAATGAATTGTTGTAAGGTAATTGTTGTCATCAACTTACAACAACAATTGAGCCCAACATTTCTGTTGTTAGGTGAGACATTTGTTAAGTGAGTTTGCTATAGTTTTTAAGTGAATCACTGCAGGTGTTAAATTAGTAACACAGTTGTTAAGTGACCTTGCTTGTCAGAAGGTTGCAAAAGGTGATCAGATGACCCCTGGACACTGCAATCGTCGTAAATATGAGTCAGTTGCCAAGCGTCTGAGTTTTGATCATGTGACCATAGGGACGCTGAAATGGTCATAAGTGTAAAAACTGGTCATAAGTCACTTTTTCAGTCCATTGTAATGGTCACTAAATGAATTGTTGTAAGTCGAGGACTACCTGTGTACTCAGACATGCAGCAGAAAATTTTATGGACATCCATGGTGGGAATAGCAAGGACATTTTGTTATATCATGATGTTATTGCAAGTGATGCAAGCCCGGATTTACATGAATGTTTTTGCAAGCGATAACATCCTGGCTCCATGGCAGGGCTACAGCTTATTCCAAATAAATATTTAAGGGGTTTCAGTTGGTTTCTTGGTTGTTGGACCGGTTAGAATTCAAGTTCCTTCATTTAATTATATGGTTGTTTTAAATTAAATGCCAGTTCTTACATTGGGTCAAGTCAGGCTAAGTCAATGGTGGCGAAGCTATGGCACGCGTGCCAGAGGCGGCACTCAGAGCCCTCTCTGTGGGCACACGCGTCATGCCCCGGATATGGCAACCATCCCTCTTCAACCAGCCGCCCGCTAACTCACCGAGGTCCCATGTGGCTGGATGCATCCCAGCACCCATGCGCTCGCTGGCCTCTGTGTGCGGGGGCCGATAGTGTCAGGCAGCAGCCGCCCCGGCCCCTGCCTCACCTTGCCCTGTGACAATGGCACCCCCGCCCTGCCTCGCCTCGCCTCACCCCGCAGGAGGAGCCTCCTGCCCACCGCCCCACCTGCCAGAGACCCCCTGGATCTCCCCCAACCCTGCCCGGCTCCCACAGGCGGCCGTCCCCACGAGCAACATTGAAGTGATCATGCCCACCTTGGCCACACCCACCCAGTCTGCCATGACCACAGCCATGCCCACCCAGTGGGCCACACCCACCTGGCACCCGGCGATAAATAAGTGGGTTTTGGGTTTCAATTTGGGCACTCGGTCTCTAAAAGGTTCGCCATCACTGGGCTAAGTCAACTAAATGGTTTGTTGTTGTTAGTTGCGAAGTCGTGTCCGACCCATGGCGACCCCATGGACAACATTCCTCCAGGCCTTCCTGTCCTCTACCATCTTCTGGAGTCCATTAAGCTCACGCCTACTGCTTCAGTGACTCCATCCAGCCACTTCATTCTCTGTCATCCCTTTCTTCTATTGCCCTCCATCTTTCCCAGCATTAGGCTCTTCTCCAGTGAGTCCTTCCATCTCATTAGGTGGCCAAAGTACTTGAGTTTCAACTTCAGGATCTGGCCTTCTAAAGAGCAGTCAGAACCGAATTATGAAAAGGCCAGTGATGGAATCTATAACATGGAATTTGGTTTCATGCTCTGCTATGGACATGACAGTCTCCATAGCTGTATTCTTAAAATAACCCTTACTTCTTGGTTCAGTGTTTTTGAATGCTATATTCTGATATTTGTTGTTGTACAGTTCCCGACTCTTTGTTACCCCATTGACCCACACACCAGCCCCCCCCCCCATCCTCCACTGTCTCCCGGAGTTTGCCCAAACTCATGTTCACTGCGTTGATGACACTATCTAATTTATAGCACTTAGATTTAAATACTGCTTCACAGTGCTTTACAGCCCTCTCTAAGCGGGTTTACAGCATATTGCCCCCAACAAGCTGGGTCCTCATTTTTCCAACCTCAGAAGGATGGAAGGGTGAGTCAACCTTGAGCTCTGTTAGGATTGAACTCCAGGTTGTGGGCAGAATTAGCCTGCAATACTGCATTCTAAACACTGTGCCACCATGGCTCTAGCCATCTCATCCTCTGCCGTCCCCTTCTCCTTTTGCCTTCCATCTTTCCCCACATCGGGGTCTTTTCCAGTGAGTCCTCTCTTCTCATTTGGTGGCCAAAGGATTTGAGTTTCAGCGTCAGGACCTGTCCTTCCAAAGAAGAGTCAGGGTTGATTATTTCCTTTAGGATTGACTGATTTGATCTCCTTGCAATCCAAGGGACTCTTAAGAGTCTTCTCCAGCACCGTCTATTCTCATAAGAACGCCATAAAATAGGCTTTTATGTTCCCATCTTGCAGATAAGCAAGTAAAGGTATAATGATCATTAATTCTGCTACATAATTTTCCAATGAAAGACTATCAACTTTCAGAAATATCATCTGGTTGCTTAATGATTGCAGGATACCAACTGATCTGTCAACATTTGCAGAACCTTGTTGAGTTACATCAACCTCGCTGATGGTAAAGAAAGCTATTCTTGAGAAATCCCAACAATCTAAATGACTGTGTTCATTGCTCATTTGAGGAACAAAATCTATTTTTTTGCACTTTCTGTTAAACCATGATAAAAGGAGAAGATAGTCTGTGTAAGATGCAGCAATCACATTTTCCTTTTTGTCATGCTACTGTTAGATCGCTTAAAACTTTAGTGCTGAATCGCTGCTGGAGTATTTCATTCTAAGTAGTTACATAAAACTGGGAATTTGTAACTGTATGGCAGATGCATTTACCCAAAAAAGTAAACTTGGTTAGTGCAAATCTTGATTAGTTTTGTTTTGTTTTTGCTGAGAAAATTCTATTAAATCAGTTTGTATGATTGGTACTACAAATGGTTTACTGCAGTGATGGCGAACCTTTTAGAGACCGAGTGCTTAAAAACCAGCCCCTCCCTGTCCTGCCTGCTCCGCCCCCCCACTCTTCCCCCCCCCGCCCACCCGCAGGGCCACTCACCGCCTCCACGGCCCACTGCAGGTCGCCCAGGCAGCCCAGCAGCGCCATGGCGGCTATGCCCTCCACCTGCACCCCGCAGCATCAACTGCGCGCGATGGGGTACAAGGGTGGAGATTTGTCCCTGCTGCCTGGCTGCCATGTCCTTAGCTGCACTGCTCTGCGCAGGCCGCGCCCTGGGGTGACTCTCCTCCAGGGGGGCTGCTGGTGAGGAGCGGGCCACAAGGGGAGGCGGGGCTGGGGTGACGGCGCGTGTGCCCACAGAGAGGGCTCTGAGTGCCACCTGTGGCACGCGTGCCATAGGTTCGCCACCACTGTTGTAGGTGAATTCTCTGAGGACAAGAAAATGAAGAAGGCACAGCTACTTCATCTTCATCCTTCCACCCCTAAAAGAGACACATACACCTTCCCCGTGTTAGCTTCAAAATGANATATATTTTACTTTTTATACTGTTTCCATCTTCCCTTAAAATATTAACAAAATCCACAATGGTCTGAGAATCAGTGTCTCCACTAGATAATTGACAGTCAAGCTGAAAATAAATTAATCAAGTAAAAATAGTAACTGGGAAAATCCCTTGCTCAAACTTCCTCAGACCCCCAAATAAGTTACCCAGACCTAATCCACGTTTCAACGGTCTGCAAACACAGAGTTAATTAAATTAGGTCTCCCAGAGGAACTGCATGTTCACGAGAATAAACCCACATACGCACAAACATACCCCTCAAGTGTCACCCAAGAATAAAGACACATATATACTCACACATGATCCTCAAGTGTCACTCTGGCCTAGGCCTAGAATCAGCACGTAGAGACTTCAAGGTCCCCCTATAAAAAATTGCTGCTGTACCCTATTTCTCGGCAGCCTGCCCCTAAAAGCAAACTGTTTTGCTTTTAGGAATAAATATTTCATCTTTCCTCACAGCTGTCTGGATCTTATTTTTATTTATTCTTGTGCAATCCCGGCTTGAGTTGGAACCCCAGATTATTCTTCAGACGTAAATGAGATAGTTGTTACGTGAACGTTGCCCCATTTTATGACCTTTCTCGCCACAGTTAAGTGAATCACTGCCCCTGTTAAATTAGTAGCACGGTTATTAAGTGAATCTGGCTTCCCCATTGATTTTGCTTGTCAGAAGGTCACAAAACCGACTCTGGGACACTGCAACTGTCATAAATATGAGTCAGTCATCAAGTGCCTGAATTTTGATCATGGGGATTCTGTAATGGTTGTAAGTGTGAAAAACCATTATAAGTCACTTTTTATAAATCCCATTGCAATGGTCACTAAATGAATTGTTGTAAGGTAATTGTTGTCATCAACTTACAACAACAATTGAGCCCAACATTTCTGTTGTTAGGTGAGACATTTGTTGAGTGAGTTTGCTATAGTTTTTAAGTGAATCACTGCAGGTGTTAAATTAGTAACACAGTTGTTAAGTGACCTTGCTCGTCAGAAGGTTGCAAAAGGTGATCAGATGACCCCTGGACACTGCAATCGTCGTAAATATGAGTCAGTTGCCAAGCGTCTGAGTTTTGATCATGTGACCATAGGGACGCTGAAATGGTCATAAGTGTAAAAACTGGTCATAAGTCACTTTTTTCAGTCCATTGTAATGGTCACTAAATGAATTGTTGTAAGTCGAGGACTACCTGTGTACTCAGACATGCAGCAGAAAATTTTATGGGCATCCATGGTGGGAATAGCAAGGACATTTTGTATATCATGATGTTATTGCAAGTGATACAAGCCCGGACTTACATTAATGTTTTTGCAAGCGATAACATCCTGGCTCCATGTCAGGGCTACAGCTTATTCCAAATAAATATTTAAGGGGTTTCAGTTGGTTTCTTGGTTGTTGGACCGGTTAGAATTCAAGTTCCTTCATTTAATTATATGGTTGTTTTAAATTAAATGCCAGTTCTTACATTGGGTCAAGTCAGGCTAAGTCAGTGGTGACGAAGCTATGGCACGCGTGCCAGAGGCGGCACTCAGAGCCCTCTCTGTGGGCACACGCGTCATGCCCCGGATATGGCAACCATCCCTCTTCAACCAGCCGCCCGCTAACTCGCCGAGGTCCCATGTGGCTGGATGCATCCCAGCACCCATGCGCTCGCTGGCCTCTGTGTGCGGGGACCGATAGTGTCAGGCAGCAGCCGCCCCGGCCCCTGCCTCACCTTGCCCTGTGACAATGGCACCCCCGCCCTGCCTCGCCTCACCTCACCCCGCAGGACGAGCCTCCTGCCCACCGCCCCACCTGCCAGAGACCCCCTGGATCTCCCCCAACCCTGCCCGGCTCCCACAGGCAGCCGTCCCCACGAGCAACATCGAAGTGATCATGCCCACCTTGGCCACACCCACCCAGTCTGCCATGACCACAGACATGCCCACCCAGTGGGCCACACCCACCTGGCACCTGGCGATAAATAAGTTGGTTTTGGGTTTCAATTTGGGCACTCGGTCTCTAAAAGGTTCGCCATCACTGGGCTAAGTCAACTAAATGGTTTGTTGTTGTTAGTTGCGAAGTCGTGTCCGACCCATGGTGACCCCATGGACGACATTCCTCCAGGCCTTCCTGTCCTCTACCATCTTCTGGAGTCCATTAAGCTCACGCCTACTGCTTCAGTGACTCCATCCAGCCACTTCATTCTCTGTCATCCCTTTCTTCTATTGCCCTCCATCTTTCCCAGCATTAGGCTCTTCTCCAGTGCGTCCTTCCATCTCATTAGGTGGCCAAAGTACTTGATTTTCAACTTCAGGATCTGGCCTTCTAAAGAGCAGTCAGGGTTGATCTCCTCTAGGACTGACCGGTTTGATCATCCTGCAATCCAGGGGACTCGCAGGAGTCTTCTCCAGCACCATAGTTCAAAGGCCTCAATTCTTTTGCGCTCAGTCTTTCAACTAAATGGTTAGCTTAGTTTTAAAAGTTTTGGCTCAAATAAAGAAGTGGGCTCAGAAGTGTTGTCTCAAATGGGACAACATTTAAAATACAGAACCGAATTATGAAAAGGCCAGTGATGGAATCTATAACATGGAATTTGGCTTCATGCTCTGCTATGGACATGACAGTCTCCATAGCTGTATTCTTAAAATAACCCTTACTTCTTGGTTCAGTGTTTTTGAATGCTATATTCTGATATTTATTTATTTATTTATTTATTTATTTAATCCCATTTATACCCCGCCCTTCTCCCGAGGGACTCAGGGCGGCTTACAGGTAAATAAAAACAGTACAATACAATAGATATCTCTAAAAGCCAAATTAAAATATATATTAAATAACCTGTATTAAGTTTAATATTATAAAATCCCTATAAAATCCCTATAAAATCCCCCCCTAGGCCAATCCCGCTTGATGGAAAAGCCATGTCTTGAGGGCACGGCGGAAGGAGGGGAGATCCGGAATAATCCGGATCTCTGGGGGGAGTTCGTTCCACAGGGTGGGAGCTCCCACAGAGAAGGCCCTCCCCCTGGGGGTCGCCAGCCGACACTGTTTGGCCGACGGCACCCT